>NC_056728.1:405862588-406035088 GCF_019279795.1 Protopterus annectens
ACTGTATAAATAATTTGTAATACTTAGTATAAATACCAAACACACCATGCTTCTTGTGTAATTGCCTATGCATTACTATTCTAATAACACCAGAACATTCCTGTTATCTACACTTGTTTTATAGACGTATTAAGTTTTGTGATTACTGTATGAATTTAAATTACCATTCCAGTCTTCATTTTTGTTATATTGTTAATTTGTATGTACTTATGGAGCTTTTCTCCCTCTGGCATCCACTGGAAAAGGGCTTTGGCTCAGGTGGACACTCCCAGTCAACAGATGTAAAATAAATAAAATAAATAAATAATGTATAAATAAAATTTGGATGTCCATCAATAATTTGTCTAATTTCTGGCATAGCTTTTAGAATTGCCCAATTATTAGAAATAATTTTCTTAACAGATTCTGTATGTACATTAAAGGTGGTTGAATAGCATATTTTTCTGTGGTTATTATTTTTAGCTCTATTCAATATTAAGGTTTTACTTTATTTTTTTTATCTTTTATTACCTGTTTTTCAAAATGTAATAACTCTTGACTGTACCCTCTCTTACTAAATTCCAAGGACATTTCATTCATCTGCTTAATAAAATTTGAATAATCCATGTTCAACCTGCTAGCATGTGAGAAATGGCTTTTTATTATACTCTTAAAATATGGTTGGGAGGCATACTATGATTGTAGAGATATCTATTGGTATGAACTTATTTTTTATATATACTCATATTTAAATTCGTGCCATCATACTCTAATGCAATGTCAAGAAAATTAATTTCCTTTCAGAGCTACTCACTTCAAATTCTAAAAAAAATTGTGGTTCCATTTATAAAATGAATTAACTCAAACAATTCATACCCATCTCCTTCCTATATAAAAAAATACATCATCAGCAAATCTTTAAAAAAAGAGTATCTTAGATGAAAATTGTTTTGGACCATTAAACACATATTGTTCCTCCCATTTTCTAAGCATAAGGTTAGAATATGTGTTTGCGATGGGAGTACCCATCACCACACCAGCTATCTGATGGTATATATGTTCATTAAAAATAAATATGTTGTTTTCCAGAACTAATTCTAACAGGTCACATAATGTTTATATCTCTCTGTTTCATAAAGGAAAAACTTCACATCAGAGCACTCGTATAACTGCAACCCCATAGTTATTGGGGATGCCAGTGAATAATGATGTTATATCAAGAGTTACAAATAGAAACTTTACACATTTTCTATTATTATTCCATTTATATAACCATGTAAGAAAATCTCCTATAACATGAATATAGCTTCTCACAAAAATAAAAAAAACTTACTTAAAGTCTCCTTAAGATAAATAGATACTGGGTCTGTTGCCCATCCACTTCCCAAAATAAATGGCCTCACTGGGAGGTGGGACAGAGATTTATAAATTGTTGGTAGTCCACAAAGCATGAGACACATGCAGGGTACAGTAAAATAGTTAAATAGCTCTGTTGTAATAGCATTCATTAATTGAAGCTCATATATACATATATTGATATTACTTAGCAGCTTAGAAACATCTATTTTAGTAATTGCCTTAGAGGTCTACTCATCAGGTAAAAAAATCATTCATATGTGATATATAATCTCTGTTCATCACTACTAATGATCAACCTTTATCAGCTTGTTTAATTAAAATATTAGAATTATTTTGTAGATTTACCAGAGCTTCATATTCATCCTTAGATAATTGCCATTCACAAATATCATGGAATGCCACAAGTATGTAAAAAATCAAGTTTATTCATTCCTATAAATAATCCAGTAATTATGACATTCCATGATATTTGTGAACAGCAATTGCAAAGACTTTATGAACAAAATGATAAAAAGAGGTCATATAATTTATGTAATAGTAGCCATGCTGAGAGCTCAAGTAAGTATTAAGAGCTTGGTATAAAATATAATATAATTTGTTAAAACTGTAAATGTAAAAAAATATATAATAGTAAATTGGGTAACAGAGTGTACTATGCATTAATTGGCTTGGTGGTATTTGGGATCAGTTTTAGCTTATGACCTCACCCTCCATAAACTAACATGAAATGAAAGTAAAATATGAGTATGTAAACATAAAAATATGAAAGAAAGTGTACCATAACATTAAAATAAAGAGTCCATAAAGGTTTTTTATTGGAGGTGCTCTGAACAGAGTTGCAGGACACTTTTGTTGCCATGCTGATGGAAGTAGCATGTTGTTTAGTTCATGAAGTATAAAAACAGAAACACATGAAATATAAAATACACTAAAATATTACATTTCATATATAAAACGCAACAGATAAAATATAATATTACATTTTAAATAAATACACATTTGTAAACCAAATAGGCAGACTGGACACATAGTCCCTTTTTGGGGGTGACTTAGGAGGACTGTATGGTTAAGTAACTTTCTATAGGTCACACACTAACAAATGAGGGCTGAGGGAATCAAACCCTGTACCACAGGAAATAAAACTCACAATCTTAACCGCGGTCATTTTGTCCTGAATGGTGTGTTGTTCATAGCCAATCACTTACATTAAGCACCAGTAATGCAATTATAAGTACTATAATGTAGAAATATCATACCATTCACATTATAGTGTGCATATATATTTTATCTGTGAGCATTAAGGGGCTATCCCTTTTAAATTCATGTTAACTTTTATTTTGTGACTGATGTGTGCACTCTGTAATATTTAATAATGCTTTACATTTCCTGTTAAACCACTTGTTTTGGCATTATAATACTAATTACTTTTTATGCTTGCCTTGAACTGTTTTGGCTATGTTGTGAAGAGCTCGCTGCATTTTATGAGCTTCATAACTTTTTTAATTATTTCAGTTTGTAAGCAAAAGCACTCTTATTAAAATTAAAGTGTGTAGAAATAATTTTGTAGAGGGTTATAAGGGGAGACAGACCCCTTTAAGACTGATTTATTTTTTGATGATATGTGTACTGAGTGATGTCTAACAATGCTTTATTTTTTTTCTGAAGCTAGCTGTTTTACCATGAGAAGACCAATTTATTTTAGTGTGTGACCTTTAGCAATCCACAAGTCAAGCACATACATTTGTCTTAATATTCAAGCAATACTTGCTGCTTCAAGTATAAGAGATTCTTACATTTGACATAACCAGTTGAGACATTCTGAGAAATTTCAGTCATATGTGGCATGCTGTAATTGCCAGGGACACCAAAAAATCTTTATAAGCACATTTCACTATGCTATTTGTAAACATAGGTAGCATGCCAGACCAGTACACAACTTTTATTGTGGTAATATACTGCAAAGGGCACTTGGCCAGCTGGTAACTGGAAGAATTACTGGAGATCAATAATCATAACTCTTTTTTTTTTTTGGTTAACCAGGAAGTCTTAGTAAAATGTATGATACAAAGAAGCTTGAGTTCAATAGTTTGAGGGTGATGTGTAATAGAATGTTAAATGTTATTTATTTTTTTACCCATTAATTAACTGGATAGGTAGAATAGACACATGTTTCCCTTAACAATGGTAAGCTGGGAGCATAGTCAGGGCAAATGTTTTGTTCGGGGTCAAAATTGGAGGCAAATGGAGTTGGCTGGAATCAAACTCTGTACCCTTGACTACAAAAAGCAGCTTGCTAATGCCTGTTACACTAGCTGTTAGACTAAGCAATGCATAGGCTATAGTAAACTGTGGTCAAGCACATGGGCAGCATAGTCATACAGGCATCACTGTGAACACTGCATTGGTGGAGAAATAATTCCATATTCATGAGACAGAATGTGATTAGGGCAATTAACAGCAGGATTCAAGATATTAAATGAGAGAAAGTTACCCAACCTACATACCTTACGTTGATAACTAAGGCCACTTGTGCTGTGCAGCAGTAGTGCAGTTTTAGTTTTCTGGTATTATTATTATTATTATTATTGTAACACAGTTATAACATTATTTTCCCTATATTAGCAATTCATTTTCCCTTTAGTACTTGTACTGTTCATCTTTGCTTGTTTACAGCTGGCCTGCTGCCTCTAGTGAGTGATGGTAAGAAAACTTTCCAAAGTTATACCCTTGTGTGACTGCTGTGGGGCTACAGTTATGTAGTACTGCACGTCTGATATTTCTTTTTATCTATGTTGTATTTTAAATGAAAATCATTTTAACATACACTTTTCCAGTAATTTATTATTATAATTCTATTGCTACTAGTAGTGGTACTATTACACAATCTTGTCATAACTTTAATAATAAATGTATGGGTTCATAGGTTTATATCACAAGATAAAGCCAAAAGAAATAATGAAGCCAAGATTCACGTATAAATAAACTAACTAAAGGAAAACGAACTTGACAATGCAATACAATGGAAAAAATTAATATAGCAAACAGATCTTTCAGGTTCAACAACCCTTCACCAGTGTATAAAATTAATAAATTACACCATCCTTATATAGTAATTGAAACACAGCCAATAAAATCACTAATTAATGCAATTAAGAAATTTAAAGCAAAAAAACAAAAAACACATTTAATGCAGGCACATTTGTTTGTAATATCAATACCAATACAAATAACAATACTAATACTAATACAAATACTAAAACTAATACTGATATTAATACTAATACTAATACTAAACAAAAACATAATAATGCTAATGATAATACTAATACCAATACTAGTATTAATACTAATAATAATTTCTCAACTGCATGTCACTTACTAGTGTTGTACATTCTATGTTACTGTTTGTCCTACATTTATTTCCAAAGTAAAGCATTCTTCCCATATTATCCTACTAACAAAGTCTCTTCAATTGGATTATGGACCCCTATTTTCAAAGGAAAGTCATATTGTAGTCTCTGCACTTGTGTAGATGGTGAGGTCATCTGTGTCCAGCAAATGTATTCTCTGTATATTTCTTAACATTCAATCCCACAGTAATGAGCTAGGAAGTCAGAAGGTACAATAAAATAACAAATGTCTGTCTTCAGAAAGAAAATAGGCTCAAATGTATCCTGTTCTTATGAAAGATAAGAAGTACAGGATAGCAGTCCATACAGAAAGAGCAACATTTCAAACTTCCGAATGTTTTCAAATTAATTTGCTACAAAAATTATGTAATACACTTTAAGTAGGCAGTTACAATTAATAGTTTAAAAAAATCAGGATGATTCTAAGGTGTCGTGAATTTTTTCCCAGTCCATTTTGTAAAAGATTTAATTATTTGTTTATTTTATCACTCAGTTTGAAAGAATCTTCATCACATATGACTATGATCACCCAGCATAATAAAGTACAGAAGAGCAGAGATCAGTATAAAATACATACAGTGCAATTGATTTTAGTGCTAAGTGTATCCCATACGGTGAATAACATTCATCTTCTAAAATAATCTTTCTACATTTTTATGGAAGGATTTAGACTACATATATTTGTATTAGGAAGTAGTATAATATTTTCCATAGTGTTTTTTTTTTCTGAGTACAGCATATGACTAACCCTTACTTCCAAAGTCTTCCTTGGGTCTATATTAGAACATTGAATAGTCTACATATCGAATGGCCTAAAGGCTGAAAATTGCCAGACCTCGAACTAGCTATTGTGGGGGTTGCACCCCCCCCCCCACACCCCCGCTAATTATATATACCAACTCCTAGAACACACTACAGTGAGGAAAGTGCATACATTCCGATCTGCACTGTACCGTGATCTCACTATAATAGTTTGTTGAATGGCATTTTCTCTGTAAAATGCTATTTGATGAACTGACTCTTTGATCACGTAATATAGACCCTCTTCCTTCATCTGCTACATTCTGTGTAGGGGATGAAGATTCCCCAGTTAACATAACTGATGTGCAAATGCAACAATACTCTCTCAAAGAGTATGTCCCACTGGATCAACAGAGAGAAATCTTTATGAAAGCCCAGGATAAAGGAAAAAATAAAAAAAGAAAGCAGAAAGGATGTAGTACTTGGTTATAATGCAGTATAATACCTGTTTCAGGTGAAAAATAAAATGAAAGCAAGTCCTTAGTGTATTGTATATGGAAGACTTTTTTTCCTGCAACCATCCTGGCTCCTTGTAAGTATAAAAATATCACAAAATGACATAGTAATTACTCAGATGTAACAAAAAAGTAGTTACAATAATACTTTTCCTTGTCAAAAGGAAGTGGTATGCATTCCATCCTGAACACTGCAAGGCCACTGAACAAATGCTGTTAAGTGGAGTTGTAAAATTTGATATGTAATAATCTTAAGCAATTCTTTTGCAAGCAGACCTCATTTTCTAGGTTTATGTTGCACTTTATAGAAGAATGCCTAAGTTAGCTTGTGATTAGGTAGCATGTGGATGCACAGAATGGCTGCAGAAACATAAACAGTTTCACGTGTTTTCTTTTTTTTTTAAACACTGTATTGAATCATCACTTGTGACACAGGCACATTTACATTTATATAAAAGTAATCAAACTGTATTAAGTTAAAATTAACAAACATTATTCTTCACATATATTACTAGATATCATATAACCTAAGCAACATTACATACATTATTTAATTTCTGCCCCCTTTTTTAAAACAAGAAATAACTGTATTATACCATCACTTATGACATAAGCAATCATACATTTACTGTACATAAATAAGAACAGAACAGCTATTGTTTACTATTGTCTCTATGATATGAGCCCAGTATGTATTTAATACTATTAGTCACAGTCTGAATGGTAACACTTCTGAATTGTTATGGGAACATAAATATCCCAGGATTTATAAAATAGCATGAACTACTGAGACTTCACTGAGGAGAGACACATTCTTCTTCTGCCTCCATTTTCTGAAAAGGATATTCATAAAACTACATCAAAGTAAGAAAACAACACTTGATAACTAATGTTTTATTTAGAGTACTGCATTCCATACAACATCCACTATTAGACATTGCTAAATCTGAAATTACTATATACCGAAGAAAGGTAAACACTCCTTTTCCTTTCTGCATGGGCTACCCACGCTCAGTCCAACAGCATCTATCAAATTCAGACTATATATCTACTTGGCAGAGTGCTATCAATCAATTTCTGTTACAAACATGTCTGCTTTTTCACCTACATGGTTATGGAGTGTAGCCACAAATT
Source organism: Protopterus annectens (assembly GCF_019279795.1). Lineage (NCBI taxonomy): Eukaryota > Metazoa > Chordata > Ceratodontiformes > Protopteridae > Protopterus > Protopterus annectens. The sequence continues at coordinate 405,869,727 of NC_056728.1, forward strand.
TACAAATTGTACACAGAGAAGCCATATTGCATCCCACCTGCAAAAGGATAAAGGTTATACAATGGCATCATATGATGTGCAATTGAACAAGATTTTCGGTTGTGGTATATTAACTCTTGGTCGCATTAGACAGACTGGCATTTGTGTATTGTGTCAAATCTCAAAAAGTCTCTGTATGACACCAGGCAGACTTTGCTTACAATGCAGCATCACAACATGCCCCCCTTGGCAGTTGATCCCACCAAGGTCCATAAATACCAGAGTCAACATTCAGCAATGACCAGCCTCTGGCATGATACTCAGCTCAACGCAGATTTATTTATGCAAGGACCAAAATTAATTCTCTAAAATCTGTAAAACTAAATCAGCATAATATACTCTGTGTTAACACAATATTAAGTAGAGGTGAACAACAGCATTTCTGTTTAAGCTAATTAAAATATGTCAAGCATTCATTTTTAGAGCTTATCAGAAAAAAATACAGCTTTAATTTTCCCCACATTACTCACTCTGTACATCTTGTATTTTTAAATCTAGTGGCCTTTGATTTGTCTAAGTCTTAAGATGTTTGCACTTCAGTTACCTTCATTAAAATCTGTGATTTTTACCAGTACCTATTACTTAGTATAAAGTAGTTGTAATTGTAAAATATAGTATGTATGCAATTTATGTAAAAATAAAGTTTATAACAAAACACATAGGTAATCATAATATTAGATTCTGTAGGTTCAGATTAACAACAATCCTTCTAAATTAACCTTTTTGGCTGGGGGATCTTACTTTAAATTAGGTAGGGAGGTGTGTCATAAGTTCCATTTCAAAGAGATGATATGTATAATTATCATCGACAGTGTTAGAACCATCTGATGACCACAGAGGACACATTACTGTAATACATGAACTTTGATATCTGAGAAAAGAGTAAGGGTATCTAGACTGAGGGGGCTAAAGTCTTAGCAATTACTCCAACAGTTACCCAACTCTGTAACAATACACACAGACACACGCACACACAATACAAACCAAGATATAAGAGTTACAAATTGTCCTACAATCACTGACTATGGTATCGTTGGAATTTATCACATACCATTTATGGCCTCTACACGGCATGAGGACATCCTTATTAACCTCCACTATGTAAGAGTCACTGAAAGGACAATCCGTATGACAGATGTTAATTACTTAAACATTAGTGAGGTAAAGTAAATATCAGATAAGTATGCCTATATGTCAATAGACTACATTAATCAAAATAGCTTGAAGGAAAAGGTATGAAACACAATCAAGGCTGGCAATATCTTAGCTGTCAAACTAATAAAATATGTATGTTTACACTCTCTCTATCTATAGTTATATGTACATTAATTAGCGCAGATCATGATACCATTATCCTTAGCCTATGAATATAAACAACCTCATTCATAGATAAGCTATTCTTCCTAGAGTTTACTATTAGGAACTGTAATGCAAAAAAAACAAAACAAAAAAAAAAATAAAGATGTTGCACACTTATGAAAACAGATTAGGGTTATTATCAATGACCCAAATATTTCTGCTTGGGATACTGTCAATGAGCTCTGTATAAATAAATGTATACTGGAAAAACACTGATATAAGGCAACTTCAGAAGAAAGTACTCATAGTTAAAAAAAAGATACACATTAAAAGAGACACTCCTAGCTGTCAAAACTGCATTGTAAAAACAGATATGGCTTATATAACATGCTGATATAGCTGCTGATCTTAGCAAGTTATAATATACTATCAACGATCAATTGATCAATTAAGTGATCATCCAGCTACAGGTCTACAAACTCCACAGTAAGTACAGAAATATGTTAGTGTCCTACAGAAATAATCCAAAAAAACATTTGAAACAAGCACCGATAAACGAACCAGTGAAAAAAATAGAAAAGTGCTTGACTCAAGACTTCACAATAAGCCCCAAACACAATCCGTAATCAATCAAAAACAGTTTAATAGAAATATATCCAAAAAACCCCAGAGTTAAGCACTTTCATCCCGCCACTAAAACTCAGCGACATCATCAGAACTGAGTAAAAAGAAAATGAGGTCACCTTTAAATAATTGAGAGCATTAATTAATAAATTAATTCACAACAACAACATCTCTACTTAAATTAAAGAATGATATAAAATGAAAAATAGCATAAAAAATACTTTCCTACAGAAAGAAGACAAGACATTCCTTTTATAGCTACATTAATGTTAACTGCTGCCATAAAAAAAATATTGTATGGAGATCAAATAACATGCCTGGAGGTTTCTACAAAGAATCAAAGAAAACTTGGTTAAACCCTTCTCATTCGTTTTAAACAAAAGGCTAGGATGTTGACATGCCCCTGGCCTGTGGTGACTAGCAAGCCAACAGTGGTGATACCAATTCCCCATAGCTGAGTAGGTGACATAAGTCCCAAATGATTTTAGATCTATCTACTTATGCTCTATGTACAGTGGATCAGATTTTGAAAACTATGGAACTCTTGAGTTTTTTTTAAGTGGAGATTCTGACTTTTCATCTGTGCGGCACTCTTTGAAGATCTAACCATAGCACCTATTGAAGGCTTACAGTGAATTCTACACATTTTGATCTTGCTAAAGCATTTAATAGTATTCACATAAAGGAACAACTGACATAATACCATCAAATGTCAATTCTCACTTAATTCAATGTATAAAACAATAGTTAAGCAACAGAAGACAATATGTCAAGGTGGAGGGGATGAATTTATGTCCAAACAGTGGTACAAGTTGAGTCCTACAGGGCTCTTTAATGATGCAACATCTTTTCTGGACGTTTCTTACCAGAAGCGTCATTTCTTCAATAAAAAGACATGTGGCCTATCTAAGATTTTCTACAGAAAATATGCACTTTGTGCTGTAGTAATAATCTTCTCTTTAATGTCAGTACTTGCAATGTCATAGCACTTGGCAAAAAGTATATAAATTCTGATCACTAAATACATGATCAGACTATTAAAATAGCACCTCAAAAATATTTAGATACAATAGTAAATAACAACTTGTAGATTTATAGATTGTTATAAAACGTATGTCTATGAAGTCCTCTGAGAAGCTCACAAGAATATGGTCAGACTATTAAAAATAGCACACTCATTAAAGCTGCAGATAGATACAATAGTAAACATCAATGTATTGGTTCATAGAGTATTCCAAAGCTTACATCCAAAGTATCCCTTGAGAATCTCAGCAATATCACCCCATTACTAGAGGAAGTCAAATAATGTTCTCTACTAATTGATAATTATCACATGTCAATCAAAGACAGGAAAGCAAATTCTGTAGCCTAGCTAATTCTAAATGCCATGTCTATAAACATAACAAGGAGATCACACTACCACTTATGACCTCACTGATCTGACCATTGTTTAACATAATACCACTCTATCACATATGACCTCACTGATCTGAGCATTGTTTAACATAATACCACTCTATCACATATGACCTCACTGATCTGACCATTGTTTAACATAATACCACTCTATCACTTATGACCTCACTGATCTGACCATTGTTTAACATAATACCACTCTATCACTTATGACCTCACTGATCTGACCATTGTTTAGCATAATACCACTCTATCACTTATGACCTCACTGATATGATCATTGTGTAACATAATACCGCTCTATCACTTATGACCTCACTGATATGATCATTGTTTAACATAATACCGCTCTATCACTTATGATCTCACTGATCTGATATTGTTTAATATAATACTGCGTTGTGTAGCCTGCAAATAAGCCCAACTTTTTAAAGAGCATATCTTATCATTCCAGAGAGATTACTACTAATTTATAACTCTCTGATGATCACAGTATTGTATTTTGTAGCCCTCAAATAAACCACCTGAAAGAACTTGGAAGGGTATAAAAATTCCTTATTAGAAATTCATTCCAAGAAAATTATTAGATTAGAAAATCTGAACTAATCAAAATGCCTTCAGGACAGATTATTATTTAGAACCAATTTTTTCTCTTATTTGGTATACTGCAGTGCAGGGAGGTACACCCAAACCAAACATTTGACTCAGTCTTAAAATTGCATATTAAAAAGCAAAAAATTCTTACCCTTTTGTACTTCAATATAGAAGTGGCCATGGAAGTTGTTAAGGCACTTCCAACTTCCAACTCCAGGAAGCCCATACCATATCCTCATTTCCTAAGGAAATTCCCAATCCATTTCTAGACATTTCACTGACTACAGACTGATTCATGGAATCTAGCAAGTATGTTCTCTAATAAAGTTTTATAAAGGCACCAACAATATAATAAAATAAAAGGTAAAACAGGTAGCCACTGGCTTTTGTTTACATTAGCTAGGCTAATAGCCAGAACAGGTTTGGTAAAATCAGATCTCACCTACTCGTCCTGTGTAATCTGCCAAGGGCAGTAAGAAGCCATCTGCATACAGACTGTACAGCACTGCAGGTGAAAAAGATAGATCTGGAAGATACAACCTAAACACATATAGACATAGGATACGGCAGTGTGGATCAGCTTGATTCTCGTGTCCTATTAGTAAGCCGTGCAGCTACCCATCTTATCAAGATTACAATACCTAATAGTTCTAATGTATTGATTAGTGTTTTGCATATGGCTCTATCAAAAGCTGAAGTCAAGTCTATATAAATGGGTCTATATCACATAGTCGAAGTTATGTAACTTCGAACACCTAATGGTTGAACCATTATGTTCGAAGTTACATAACTTCGACTACCTAAAAAAAAAACACAACTGACAAAATAAACTATTGTAAGCAGGGGGCAAGCCCCCCTGCACCACCCACACCCCCTGTTACTTAATTATACCAACTCCAAGATCGCACCACATTGAAGTGAATGGAAACCTCCGTCTATGGAGATTTCCATTCACATGCTCAGACTTTTACAAATTCAAATATATGGTCTAGACTATATGTGGTTCGAATTTGTAAAAGTTCGATGACGTGATATGAACCCTATATAAATTACATCACAACTTTTTTTTTATTTATAGCTGATATTGCGTTATTATAAAATATCAAGTTACAGGTTGCTATAGATTTCTTTTCAACATATGCATGCTGATATATGGTTTCAAGTCCCAGCCTTTCAATTTCTGGCAAGAATTTATTCAAATAAAACAGGTTTTTCATTATTTTTCCACATCAGCAATGTAAATGTGTGTGTCTACATGACCTTGGTTTTGTCCTATTACTCTTTCCTTTAAATTGGGGTTAATAAGTGTATGCCTCCGATCTTGAATAATCTCTCCATACTTAAATGACTTAATGAATAACCGATATAACCGTACTGTAAGTTAATGATGAAGTGTTCTCAGTTCATTATTGCTAATTGCATTGCCTCCCAATGTTTTGCTTGCTTCCAGTTTGCATAGTTCTTTTTAAATATAATTGTATTTGATGTCAGTATCTGAAGATAGCTGGATGTTACCGGCACTATTCATCACCTTCTTTGTGGCACCAAAAGGTTTTGTATCAGATTTTGTAAATATTTCTATAATCTGTTGCATTTGATAATACATTTTATAATCTAAGAATAATTTAATGATTTGTATGCCTTTAGTCCTACCATATCGTATGTGTCTATAAAATGCTTTTTTATTATGTTCATTATCTTTATCTAAATTTTCTTGATTTTTTTCTTGATCTAATCTCACTCTGTGTTTAATTTGTTAGTCCAGTTTGTTTATTCCAGTTTTTTATGTTATAGTTTACCTTGTTTCCATTTCTTATATGTATATGGATCTACTTTGGAAGCTCGAAATTTCAAAACTTCGGACTGCATATGATTGAGACAAAACACTGAAGTTTTGAACGTTCAAAATTTCCATTAAAAAAATATGTTTATGCAGGGGGCAAGCCCCCCTGCACCCCCACAACCCCTGATAATTAAATATACCAACTACGAGATCACGCTACAGTGAAGGGAATGGTAAATTTCCCATTCCACGCTGTATGGCAATTTCCATTTAAATCGTTCAAGGTTTCAAAACTTCGATCTTATAGTTTGACCATATGAAGTTCGAAGTTTTGAAGCTTCCAAAGTGTAGAACAATATATACATATATATATATATATATATATATATATATATATATATATATATATATATGAGGGTTGTGGATGATTGATAGATATATATATGTATTTACTTTCAGTTTTCAAAGCTATAGTTTGATCTTGTTTCCTTTTCTTATTTATATATATATATATATATATATATATATATATATATATATATATATATACATTTAAATATATATATATATATAGAGTCTGATGCTAAACATTATTCTTTGCATTCATCTTGCTTTTTTCACCAAATGCATCACTACAATAATTTTATGGCAAATGTTTTGTTTCCATATAGTCTGCTATTAATGTTGTGTACATTTGTTTGGATTACAGTTTAGCAGAATTATGTTGCAGTAATGTAACGTCAACAACTTCATGATTACTGCACATCAGTAGTGGCATAACTTGACATGATCTGACAGTCATTTCCTTAGAAACGCAAACAATCCCCAGCATGCTGCCTTCCCTGGTAGGTTTGTTTACAATCAGCAGTAATTATTGTTCCCCAACATATGCTGGAAATAATTTCCTTGCTAATGCTGTGAAATCAATATTACTCCAATCTGTTTCTGGTAATTTTAAGTCCTCAGCTACTATTATTGTTTTTTACCTGCATTTTATGCAAGAAATGTGTGAATTCTTCTAGATCATCAGCATTTGATTTTGGTGGCCTGTAGACAGTCACATATGTTATCAGTTCCAGGGCTGTCTTTATTGCCACCCCTACACAATCTCCAGTATTGGAGTTATCATCAAATATGTAAGCATCACAAGGTCTTCTAACAATGTCTAATCCCTGTTATGGCACCTTCACCAATTCTTTTGTTCAAATGTGTATTACGGTGATAGCATTTATACTCTTATATGGATGTGTGTTGGGAAGGCTGTTTTTCAGTGGCAGCATCAGCCTTATACTAAGCACGAAAACAGAATTGATTTGGTTTCAACAAAATAAGAAAAGCTTTTAAATAGCGTAAATGAATTGGCCACACATTAGTGCTAATATGTCTGACAATTAAATCTACGGATTAATGAACCATAAGACAGAGTACCCAATTATCGTATTAAATAACAACTCCAAAAACAAATTCAATTATGTGGAGTTAAATGCAGTATCAGAATATGCAATATTTTACAATAAACATTATTGTTACAAACTTGTATATACTTTCTGTGCTTCACTGCCTAATTACATAGGGCTTAAATGCTTTGATGAGATTGAACTTAACATATTGAACTAAGATTTATTAGAGCATTGCTGTTTCAACCTTTGACATCTTCTAGGAATTGTTTCTCATTTTGTGCCACGTCTGTAGAGTATAAAACTCCACAACACAGAAGTCAGGTTGACATGCATGAAATATGTTAAGTAGTATATTAGATACAATGTCATGTTGCACCAAAAAGATACTTGTATACCTTATAACAAATAACACAATGTCGTACCATATGTGAATAATTATGACTGTTTCTCTGATCATATCCAAGATGTTATATATTTGAGAAATGTATGCCAAGAAATTTGCCTCAAGACTGATGAAAAGCAAAGCTTGAGAGACAAATATTGACATGTATTTTGAGAACATATAACAGTTTACTTTTGATCACTTAAATCCAGTCATAATTCTTTGCAGTACATTGAGTTTACTGCCTGCAAGTTGTTCCAGTTAAATATAAAGAAAAAAGTCATGACACCTTAAGTGTTTTGTTGCCTACATAAGTTGTTGTACTATGCAGATATACAGAAGTGGAGAAAAGACACTGCATGAGCATAAACGTTTTACAGCTTCAAAAACTTTAACACTCTTAGAACTGAAATAAAATTGCCAGATTGTTTAGAAGCATGAAGTATATTAAAGACACTTCATCTTCCCAGTCATGTCCTTTTATGGCTGCTGTTAATGCTCTGCTGCAAGACTACAGCATACAACAGCAAAAAGGTGCATATCACAGTTGTCTTATTATTGCTTTCAGAGTGCAATCACAAGGCTCCATGTACTACACAAAATGTATACAATACCTTCTTAACTAAATCATCTCAGAATGTGTACAATACAGAATGTGTACAATACCTTCTTAATTGAATCATCTCAGAATGTGTACAACACCTTCTTAAATGAATCATCTCAGAATGTGTACAATACCTTCTTAACTAATTTATCTCAGAATGTGTACAATATCTTCTTAACTACCATCCTAGCAGAAAGGTTCAGTGCAAACTTCTCCCCCCTTCCCTTCCAAAAGAGCAAATGTCTATCCCAACAGAATGTAGCCTCCCTGTGATCACAGATGCGCAGGTGAGAGCTGCCCTCTCCACATAAAAAAACAGAGCATCAATGGGACCAGACGGTGTCCCGGGCTGCATCTTACATGAGCTCCAAGAAGAACTAAACCCTCACTTAAAGACACTGTTCAATCTCAGCCTTACTACAGGATATGTACCCAAGGAATGGCATACAGCAAGAGTGGTCCCGCTCCACAAAGGTGGTGCCATAGCAGACTCCGGAAACTATCGCCCTATAAGCCTGACCAGCCTGGTCTGCAAGGCTACGGAGTGTATCATCATGGAAATTATAAACAAGGACATTGGGAACCTGCAGACACTGGATCCTACCCAATTTGGCTTTGTTAAGGGCAGATCTTGCCTCTTGAACCTGGTCGACTTCTTTGAAACTGTTACCAAAGCCATAGATTAAGGGAAGGTAGTCCACACTGCCTACCTGGACCTCGCAAAAGCCTTCGACACAATACCCCACTTGGGCATCATAAATAAGCTCACCCGCTTAAATATCAACCCCTATGTCACAAGATGGGTTGCAAACTGGCTCAGGGATAGAACCCACATGTCCAGAATTGCAGGTGCCATGTCAGACTCTAAACCAGTTACAAATGGTGTCCCACAAGGCTCAGTCCTGGGACCCCTCTTGTTCGGTATATATTTCTCCGAGGTACAGGCTAACATGGGTGGGCTATGACTGACAAAGCTCGCAGACGACTGCAAACTGGGCGTCATAATCAACTCTCCGGCTGACATGAGCATCCTCCAAAAGGTACACACAGAGACGGATAATTGGTGCCAGAGCCATGGCCTAAAGCTAAATGCCAAAATGTGCATTGTCATCCCCTCTGGGAAAAACAAAGTGCCCACAAATTACCACATAGGTGGTAATCCATTAAGTATGGAAGAAGTAATTAGGGACTTGGGGACCCAAATAGATAGTAATCTCTCCTTTGACAATCACGCTGCCAAAATAGTTAGAAAGACCTTCTATATAGCCCACCTTATCATGAAAGGGTTCACATCTAGATCAAGAGAGGTCATCGTGCCCCTCTACTCATCACTTATCACGCCCATAATTGAATACAATGCCCCATTTGGGGTGTACTATACCTGACACCTGCAGCAACTGGAAAGACCCCAAAAGTACCTCACCAAGAGGATCAAGGGACTCAAACAGATGCCCTATGCACTTTGGCTAAAGAAACTCCAGCTCTACTCAGTTGCATACCGCCTACTCAGAGGTGATCTGTGTCTGACATATAAAGCCATGTCCAACCCAGAATTAATGGACATGCTCCACCTCAAGAAATCCAAATCCCTTAGAGCTACACGTTCCAGGGACTTGAACCTCAGCACAGAAATAAATAGGACATGCTGGAAGAACAGATTCATATCCCAGAGGCTCCCGTCACTCTGGAACAAAATCCCAATCCATGTTAGGCAGAGCCCCTCACTGACCTTATTCAAGAGAAATCTTGATGAGTGGATGGGAGACCATAAGTTTACTCCTGGGATCTCCTCTGTGTCCTTGCTAGACAGAGGTACAGTAAACTAACCTTAATATGGCTACCTTCTGTGACCTACTATACAGAGGCACAGTCAACTAATCTAAAAGGGTGGCGAAAGCCAAACACACTCTGGCTAGGCTTATAAGTGCCCTAGGGCAGATAGCCTAGTATCAACCTATGAACCTATGAACCTATAATTAATCTCAGAATGTGTACAATACCTTCTTAACTAAATCATCTCAAAATGTGTACAATACCTTCTTAACTAATTCATCTCAGAATGTATACAATACCTTCTTAACTAAATCATCTCAGAATGTGTACAATACCTTCTTAACTGAATCATCTCAGAATGTGTACAATACCCTCTTAATTGAATCATCTCAGAATGTGTACAATACCTTCTTAACTGAATCATCTCAGAATGTGTACAATACCTTCTTAACTAAATCATCTCAGAATATCTTCCACTCAGTACAATATGGCCAGACCTTTTACTGGTCTATCAATTAAACAGAAGTAAACTGATACTGCAGTTCTGAACAAAGGCCATTTTTTTTTCATTTTGTTTTACATTACCTGGCAAGAAAACGTTATTTAAACACTACTCTCTGACAGTTACGAATCACTTCCCAGTGACTATCATTGCCTTTTTTTACTGAACATAGGAGGAAATGGCAATATAGCAGTAGCACCATCCTGTCAACAGGGAGAACAACTTGGATAACATAGCTTATTTGTTTTATTTGCTTCCTGCCTAGTTATGCCTGATGCAGTGATGTCAGTGGAGCATGTATGTATGTATGCACTTCCCTGTATATGCTGCTGCTCTGGAGATTAGTCAATGTGCTCCTCCTCTGTTATCCTGTCACCGCTAATACTTACATCCACCAGGATAGGACCATAGCCACGGACTCTTTACCCTCCCTCTAAGTAAAATAATAATAATAATAGAATAAAATAAAGACAATGTCAAATAATTCTGAATCTTATCCTGTAGCACTCAACTCACTAAGAGAGCATATGTCACTATGCAGCACAAACAGGAAGGTTTAAACTCTATTGCTGGGTAGCTATTGTATGTACTTGTTCAGCAACTGGCACAACTCACATGACCATAACACTTTCTCATCACGAAAATCAAGGGCCTCAGTCACAAAAGCTACAATAACTGTCACAAAGCCCTGTCCCTCCTACCGCTATCTTACAGGCTACTGATGGACGATCTCTGCCTCACTTACACAGCCTCTACTGGCCCCATCCTGACAGATCTAGTGCTCTGCTACAAGTCCAATAGTGGTAGAAACACCTGCTCAAGAAATCTCACTCTTGTGTGCAATTTATACAGATCATGCTGGAGGGATGAATGTGGCTCATAAAGGATATCACTTCACTGGAATCATCTTTCTCTCCTTTTAAAGCAAAGTACATCTCTTGTTCTATTCAAAAGAATCTGGAAGAATGGATGGAAACCACAAATTCACCCCTGGTTTGGCAACACTGCCCTTTATTGATAGAAACATGTAAATGACTACCTGCCCCTGGGTTATTTATACTTACAATACAATGGTGTCTTGGTTAATTGTACTTAAGTGCCAAATTTAGAAATCTATTGGGGATGCATGGCAAGGCTTCTGAAGATCCTCGTGGATCATTAGTCTAACAAGTACCTATGAACATATGAAACTATAACATAAGGGTCTGTATTCAGTCACATTGAAGGAAAGACAATAATAGTCTAAAATGAGGTTCATCATATCTGTAGGATAATGTGTAATAACTAATGAAAGCATACTCCTTTAGAATGTGAAAATCATATAAACTGCTAATGTTCAGCACTGTAATTTCATTTACCAAGATGTCTGTACCATATAATACTATAACTTCTGAAAGGCTTGCAAACAAGTAAATGGTATTTCCTTATAGGATAATTAACTCCTCCAAGAATGTTCAGCACAGAGCAAAATTAAATAATGAATACTATGAGTAAATTATTAATAGTTGTGGAATTCAAAACCAAACAGACTAATAAGTGGAGAAACAGAATAAAAATCTGCAAAACTACTTTTTTTTGCAAAACAATCTACAACAGAAAAGGAAAGACTAGTGAATAAGCTACACATCCTTCTTAGCCAACAGAATAATATCTAATTTTACTGCCTTTCTATAAGAAATCATTTATATCTGACTCATGAATTGTGTTACTCCATTACATATTTATTCTAGTTACTCCTCATTGTTTCTTAGAGCAAAACTACCTTCCTTCTCCTGTCTTGACCTTCCATTTTTTACTTCAGATTATGTTTTTTTTTGTCTTACAAAGCTTTTTTTAGCAATGGTATCTACTTCATCTCTACTGATATCTGTGGAGTGATTAAATGTGCTTTTCCTCCAAGTCCATGTTTTGCCTTCAGTTTTCTATAGCATTCATAGTTTTATTTTAGACACTCTGTTTATATGGTTTCTGATGAAGACAAAACAGAGGCAGCTGCATGCATTTGAATAGCTTATTTCTTATATGTATCCATAGAAAGAGGATGGCCCTTATCATTGGAAAGGTGAGATTCAGAACTGCACAAACTTGTCTAGAAAGGTGTCTTAACAGTTGCTGTAAAAAGTGATTATTTATTTAAAACAATCAATCTATATGCATTGCATTATCCAGCCTTGCTTTTTTAATGCATTCTTACTTTAGTTTCCTACCTTATCAATGTCTGACATGTCTGCATTAACCCAACTTTCCAGTAGGCTTATTACTTTTGCTTCCTATCCATTTGTGCTCATCTTTATCACAGTCAGATCTTAACTACTTCTTCAGACTTTTTTTGCCTTTGTAGTCTGTGATGTATTTCTGACTTGTAAAGCCTTATATAATTAGCAAAAAGACAAATTCTCCCCTATGGGCAGTGCAGCCTGTGTTATATACACACTGAAAATGACAAACCTGATGCTTCAATTTCCACTTCAAAGAGCTTTGTTTAATATTTATTTCTGAATAATAGTTCCTTACACATTTATTTATCTTTATATCATATTACCAATTCCAAGTCTGTCTCATTTGTTCAATAACCTTTTGCAAAGTAGCAGGTGAAGTGCCTTAGTAATGTCAAAGCAGAACATGTCTATAGCCCTTTTATGATTGATAAATTCCATCACACATGCTTAAAAGGCCCTTTCTTGCCACCATGGAACTTGAATTCCACTGTCTTCCAGGTGCTACACGATTACGTTTTACCAGTAATATCAAACATTGGATCAGTGGTATCCAACTAATTTATTGTTCTTGTTCATTTTTATATGGAATTTCATCTGTCTTATGCCTACCTTCAGAAATGTTAAATCCACCAATGTCTTATTAACATAGTTTGCATTGCTATCAGTTTCATGTCATTTCTATAAAGGAGTAGCCTGCCAGGAGCTATTGCCTTGATCACCTTCAAATTCTGTAGCTCCAGCAGGATAAGAACTAGTATTAGTGGCTTTATTCATTTCCAGAACAGTAACCCTCACTCAAATACCACAGAAATACCTCACAAAGAGGATTACCAGCCTCAAACAGATGCCCTATGCAGAACGTCTCAAAAAACTCCAGCTTTACTCTGTCGCATATTGCCTACTCAGAGGCGATCTCTGCCTAACATACAAAGCTATGTCAAACCCAGAGCTGTTGGACATGCTCCACGTAAAGAAATCCCAATCCCTCCCAGCTACACTCTCTAGGGACCTAAACCTTGTCACCACAATAAACAGAACATGCTGGAGGGATAGATTCCTGTCCCAGAGACTTCCCATACTCTGGAACAAACTACCTATCTATATCAAACAAAGCTCCTCATTAGCACTCTTCAAGAAAAATCTTGATGATTGGATGGAAGATAGTAAATTCACCCCAGGGATCACTTCTGTGGCTCTGCTTGACAGGGGCACAGGAAAATATTTTTTTGGGGTGGCAAAAGCCAGGCTACCATTTGGCTAGGCTTATATAGGCCATAGGGCCAATAGCCTAGTATCTGCCTATGAACCTATGAACCTATTACTCTTTTTTGTGTTTAAATGCTTAAATGTCAGTAGTGGATAACAGCTTCACACTCACAAAAATGTTTAAGCACGGAGCACAAAACTGGGTACAGAATTTTTATTAAGTGTTTCATACTGGCATTATTTACAGCAAGGAAAGCATTTCTCGTACAGAGAAGTTATACATAATTATATATATATATATATATAGGTATTTCAAGATATAATAGATGGACAGAAGTGGGTTAAAGTATTCGGAAGCTTGGAGATCTTACCATCTAACTTCACCTGTAGTTGAACATAACAAAATTTTTGCACAGTTGAAAATATATGCTCTACTTAGTCATAGCATCCATTTGTGAAGATTTCTAATAAAGGTATCTAATTAATCCAGTGAGATCATCTGGTATTGACATAACGGGGTATATTATATGGGGTGTTTTTCTTTAAATATGCTAATGCTTAGCCATAGAAAGTGCAAGTCATATGGTACAATTCTTTCTAGGGCGTGTCTGAGTAAAGACTTCATGGAGGCCGGAAGTACATCCATAGTGCTTGTGTTATTACTGAGCATCCTCATGAACATAGAAATGATACATGAAGAATCATATAATCATTTGGTTGACAGACTTATTAAGGCAACTACTTTCCTTTCCTCCCTTTAAATCTGACCTGGTCAGGGAATGAATGAGCTATAGGCATGACAGGGGTTTATTTTGCTTTGGTATTTGCTTGAGGACACCTGCAATAATTATGCCTAGAAGCAGTCCTCACATATTTGTCATATCAAAATCCACCCTTAGACCCTAGCCATGTTACTATGGCATAGAAGGGAAAAGCCAGACTATGAGTCAGATGATAACCTGGTTTTAGTTAGTGAGTCCACATTCTGGAAGGATCATGGCAGCGGGTATGGGAGTGAGCAAGTGCTGAGAGTTCACCCATGTTGAAGAAAGTGAGATGATTTGGTCACTAATTCTGTGGATTGAATCTATGAGCCAGGGATACTGTACTACAGAATCCTTGAAAATGTATAGGACATGTCACAGGCAACAATGTATACTCGTTTTCAGCTGCTTTAGGGAAGGAGAGTTGGAATCTTCTCAGCTTAGTTCATAGTGCTGTCTGACACTCAACTCTCACCCTGAGTGGATGAGCTAATAAGAATCTTGCCACATGCAGGGAATGAATGGGCTCTAGGGTTCTCACCCTGTTCAGGGAATGAATTGGTTGAAACATTTTCACCCTGTCCAGGGAATGAATTGGCTGAAGAGTTCTAACCCTGGTCAGGGAATGAATGAGCAGTAGAGTTCCCATCTTGTCGAGGAAATGAATGAACTTACAAGGATCTTGCCACAGTCAGGGAATGACTGGGCTGTAGTGTTCTCACTCTGTCTAGGGAAAAAATGGGATGCAGAGATCTCACCCTGTCCAGGGAATTAATAGACTGTAGGTTTCCCATCTTATCCAGGGAATGAATGGGCTGTAGGCTTCTCACGCTGCCCTGGGCAATAAGTGAGATGTAGGGTTATAACCTTGCCCAGGGAAGAAATGTTTTGTAGAGTTCTCACCCTGTCCAGGGAATGAATGGGTTGTAGCATTCTTATCCCGTCCAAGGAATGAATGGGTTGTAGGGTTCTTACCATATCCAGGGAATGAATGGGTTGCAGGGTTCTCATCTTGTCAAGGGAATTAAGGGGTTGTAGGGTTCTCTCCCTTTCCAAGGAATGCATAGGCCTCACACTTGCCTGAAAGGGAAAGTGAATAGGTCAGTTGGTGCAGTTAAAGAAGCCATTGTAAATCTTGGCTCTAGATGATTATCACTGTTGAAGTGACACTCTGACCCCATGTGAAAAAATAGGAAAAGGGGTTGTGGGTGGATGGATGGACCAGCCAAGAAGATGGATTAGAAAAAATATCATCCAGTAGACCTAATAATATGATTGAGGCAGTACTAAGTAGACAGCTACATCACCCTTATTGGAAGGCACATTCTTTACTGCCTACCCTGCATTCATTTTAATTAATTATCCCATAATAGCATCTGGGAAGATCTAAAGTACTCTCTCCAAAGCTAGTGACACTAAATCTTGATATTATATCAGGTTGTTTCTTAACATTTAATGCAACCTCACTGATGATCTTCAAAAACTATTTAGTTTTATCATCTCCAGTGGGTACATGCCCAAATGTGGAAGAACAGTCATTGTGACAATCCTACGGGTGCACCTAATTGTGAATGTAGAAACAGTAGAATAATTAGTCTTACAAGTATTATTTGCAAAGTATAAAAACAAAATTGGTAAACACAGAACACAGTTAATTCCTTGGGGGTTATTTGTTCCATCATTATATGCAAAGTAACGGACCATATTAGAACTGAATTATAAATAATGAAATCAGTACTCAACAGGTTATATATGGTTTAGTTCTCAGGCAGATGTTTTTTTCCTGCATACTGAATCTATTGGATGTCTTTGAGGACAAGACTGAAACACTAGATAATGGCCAATCATTGCACACTACCTACCTGTATGTAGTTAAGGCTCTTGACACTGTCCAACACTCTGCTATTATTAAAAAGATAACCTGATGAATACTAACCCCAATATAGCCTGCTGGATAACAAATTGGGTTACCGGGAGATCACACATACAGTGAAGATAGGTAGCATCCTCTAAAAGATATGACACTTGTGTTGTCCCACAGGGCTCCATATTGGGTCTCCTCCTCTTCCGCATATTTTTCTCTGATATCTAAGCTGTTGTTGAGAGTCTATGGATGGCAAAATTTGCTGATCATTGCAAACCTAGCACTGCCAATAACTGATAATAATAGCATTCATGTGGGACTAAACTGCACTACCACCTGTAGTCATGGTCATAGTCAAGGGGTCAAACTCAGTGTTAAAAAAAGTGTACCACAGTATTGTTTGGGAAACCAGAACACTGCTGCACCTACCACATGAGAGATCCTTTTAGAGGACTAGGCACATTTATGGACAATCAGCTGTGATTTGGGAGCTATATAACAGCTATCGTTAGGAAATTATTCTAACCAGTACAACTAATAATTACTGGGATGTTCTTCAAATCAGAGGAAGTTGTTGTCCCCCTGTTAATCAGGCCCATAACAAAATACACAGTTCCTTTTGACATGTACCTACTTGAAAATAACACCT
Source organism: Protopterus annectens (assembly GCF_019279795.1). Classification (NCBI taxonomy): domain Eukaryota; kingdom Metazoa; phylum Chordata; order Ceratodontiformes; family Protopteridae; genus Protopterus; species Protopterus annectens. Next base: position 405,886,845 of record NC_056728.1, read on the forward strand.
TACTAGAATGACAACAACCCTTGCTAACTAAGGAAATCTTTGGTATAAGCTGCTTAGATACAAAGACCAACTGAATGCCCTATTTCATCTTCTCTAGGTTCATCTGCAGCAGCCCCAGCTTGTTCTACAGGGCTGTGAAAGTCTATGTCATGCTTAACCTCTTGCGCTTCCTAAATCACTGGAAACACCACACAAGAGATATTAAAACTTAGTAAGGAATATTTTAGAAGACTTAAATTAATCCTGAAAACAGTGTTAATATCTAGGAACAAAATTCAAGCTATAAACCAATTTGCGCTTCCTGTCTTAATTTACAGTTTTGGAGTGATTGACTGGCCCCAAAATGTGTTTGATAGATTAGACAGGAAAACAAGAAGGATGCTTCATACTCACCAAATGATTTATAAAATTCAGTGCATGCCAAGATTATACATTCCCCATTCCAAAGGAGGTATGGGTCTCCGTGAAATTGATTACATGTATAGATCTGCAATTGTGGGAAAGTACACATATCTGCTGGCCTAACAAGACCCAAATGTAGTGAAAGTTTTGAAACACGAGGAGAATAAATCTAAGATGACCTCCATGCTTAGTCTAACAGAAGCGTATCTGCGTCAGGTGGGAATAGAAATCAAGCCAGAAGTAGACAAAAATCAGGCAGCAACCGAATGTGCCAAAAAACAAAAGAAAGAATATAAGATGAAGGAGTAGATGAGAAGGTAGGAAATGTGGAAAATGCATAAATATAGTTGCTAGTATAGAAAACTCCTGGAACAACCTCATGATGATTAGGATCAAATGCAGGAATGGTTAAGGAGAGGTGAATTCAAACCAAAAGATGAAAGGTTAATATAGGCAGTCCAAGATAGTAGACTATGTACATGTTCGTTTACAAAGTCCATTGAACATGTGGGAGAAACAGATAAATGTAGGTTTTGTAAAACAGCTTGTTGCTGGTTGTGACATACTAATGGCAGAAGGACTGTGTGCTGAAAGGCATAATTATGTGGCAAGACTGTTGCACTGGGGATTGTGCAATCGTTGTAATACTGACGTAGCTGAAAAACACTGGAAACATGAGTCACAATGCATCATACAAAATGATGAAGTCTGCATCACATAGGATCACCCATTTCCAACAGTTCAAAAGACAGATGTGAGAAAAACAGATATAGTGAGCCGTGAAAAGAAGACAAAAGTAACATTGATCATTGAAGTCACTATACCTAGTGACATTTGCATAGAGAAAGTCACAAAGTCATAAAATATCAGGATTTGCAGGCTGAATGAGAGCAATGTGAAAGAAAGATACCCAGATAGTTCCAATAGTAGTAGGAGCAATGGGTCTTATAAAAAAAGAATCGATAATCATATTTAGATATGTTGCCAATACATGTAACCATGTATGAATTGCAGAAGTAGTCATTACTAGGCACATTGTGGGTGCTGTGAAGAGCACTTCTGGCTGATATCAGAGACTGAAACATTACTAATTAAATGAACTTTAATCATAAATTGACTTAGGAATGGGGTTCATTCCCATCATGGTATTAGAAACCCAAAAGATTTGGAGAAATTAAAAAAGAGATACTACCAATATCCAGTCTAATAATCTAAACCTATATCACAATATAAATATAACCTGTTGACATAATGGAGATATCTTCATAAGGATCCCTTCCATATGGAATAAAGTAAGACACCACATCAAGCAAAGTAGTTCTTTAGTGCTGTTTAAAACCAATTTTTGAGTTGATGAAAACTCTGTAAATTCATGTATGGGCAATGTACCCAAGCGATTATAATCAGAAGAGACAAATGGTAGGGTTTGCATTGACACAAAACCAGAGCAAACTCTTCAGGGCCTTGTGGAGATTTCCAAACTTGATCATCCCCAAAGCAAGTTGAGCAGAAAAAGAAAAAGTACGCAAAAACAAAAATCTTTTTTTCTGCTTCCATGACTATAGCAATCTGCTTTCTAAAAAGAAACAGATTACTACTGCATGCTCACTTCACACATTAAGCACTTCAGTGCTTTGAAGATAACTGCAAAGGCAGAGTTGTCATTCATGGAAGAAGCCACAAAATATTAACAGCTTCATAATCTGATGCCAACACTGCCGATCACATCCACTGAATCATGGCATCTGCCACCTTCATCTCACACTAGTTACAGTTCTAGGTTGACTAGACTCGTAATCGTCTACCAGACCAATTACCTATTAATCACCCATGAAGCTATGGATCTGTTTGTTCCCTGACCAAGGGTAGAACTCTATAACCCATTTGTTCTCTGGTTGAGGTGAGGGCCTAAGTTGGAAGCCAGCACTAGGTCTCACACTGTACAGAATAGGCCCTAAATTCCACCCACCTATATCTTCCTCGTGAGAGCTGGGACTCTGCCACAGTCATATGCTGAAGGAATCAACACAACCCATAGTGCTACATGCCATAGCCCCTCCTACCTCTTTAGGCATCAGCATTGCAACAAAGGACATTGTCATCTTCCTTCTAGCTGCATATTCATACCCTTCCTGCTGGCTCTACCAGCTTCATGTGCTGCTAACTGAACAGGGGTCATCTGGGGTGTGGTCCAGATTTTAGCCCTCTATAGCACAGAGCCATAGCCATGAGTTTCTTACATATCGATAGCTGCTACATCAAGTAATAAATATGTGCACAGAAAGAAATTGCTCTTAAACTGCACATAGCCATAGATATATGTGTATGGTAATGCACAAGGAAGTCAATCTCGTACAGAAGCAATTTGGAATGTTAAACAGTACTGGAATGTACATAGTAGGACTTTGATTTTGTGACTGCATGTGTCTTTAAAGCATTTATGGGATAATCATTTATGAATGCAACGATATTCTCAAACACTGTGTCATATGAAATAAAGGTTATTTAAATTAACCTTTCCTCATAGATATAGAAAGGGCTCACATAGTTTGAATGTTCAAAGGAACATTTTAAAATCAATTTTCATCCTAAAAGGATATCACATTAATTCAGTGAGTCAGCATTTTTTGGCAATGAACTGGTTAAGTAATTCAGCTTTCCATTTTTGCAGAAAACAATGAATGGGCACAAATTCTGAGATATTGCTGACTACTGAAGGTACAGAAAATGGGAAAAGACAATTGTCCAAAACTTTATTAACAGATGACAGCAGTAAGGCAAAGTACACTAAAGGTTGTAGAAATATACTGTTTCTCTGTCAGATACCATGTCAGTTATTGAAAACTTCACATACACTCACATGTATCCAATGACTAAAACTCATACAAATCTATGTGATGTGAGAGAATACATGTATTTTTTCTAGGTGATTTATGTTCCTGTGCCTGCTGACCATCAAGTCTTCCTATAGTGGGACATAGGCCCATTTGTTCTCCTTTTCCAAATATCAGTCACAGGGACAAGAACCTATCTGTGGGTGAGCATCATCCAAGCAGCCATTAGGCTACCTTCTATACCCACCCTTGGGTAGTTCTGCTGATCGTTGCAATGGGGATGATGATCTCAACCTAGCAGACTGAGGCTTTGACTTTAATTCAAACAGAGCACTGATGTTCATGTTTCAGAAGGGACCCTAACTGTCACCAGGCAGCGAAACAGCATAGTGCCTCCCTACCTCCTGCCAGTCCATATGCCTAGGGCATAGGTGGAGGTATTTCAATTATACCTGAACCCTTTCCCACTCATACAGTGCTACATATTGTTAGTGATATGCAAGTGCATGATTATGCACTTACACAGAAAAGGGTTGCTATCACTGGCTTAAGCAGTCCTGCTGATGTCCACCCACTTCATAATTGCTACTGCCCCCTGGCTTGAGGCTAGACATTCTTGAAGTAGCAGGTGTACTGGCTTGGAACATCACCCCCTCTCCACCCAGGTTTGGCATGCCCATCCTCCCTGCCCCCATTGTAAAGTTCCCAAGCCACTAATCCAACTCAGGCAAGATGGACAGTAGTCAGCGATTTATCCCACTGTGCCAATGGTGTGGTCTGAGAGAATCTATTTATGGGAACATTTTCCTAGTGAAAAACACCTGACATTTTGTCACAGTAGGGTTGAAGTGCTTAGGCAAAGCACATGAGAAGAGATAGTGCACCTGCCGGGGGATAAGGAGACAGGAGACCCTGTCTAATCAAGGCAGAACCACAGCATGATATTATGGGCTGCAATAGGAGGCAGGGAAGGGGTAGACATGTAGAAGTATAAAAATAGTAAATACACTTAGAAAAAAGCCTATTTTAGAGTTGTTTGCATTCTCAGCTAGTCTGGCATTATGATAACCACAAGGCGGTGGTATTGCAAAGCATCACCTGAGCACTGATACAAAGGAACCCACACTCTATGTTAGCATGAGAGGAAAAATAATCGAGAAAAGCAGGCCACATGTAGGATGAGTATTTTACACTGCAGAATTCTCTCTGGGCCTGCAGCAGAGACAGCAAAACCATGTTACCTGTTTGATTACTATGTAATCATCTGCATCAGGTCTGCAGTGAAAGATGCCTTTTATGCTGCTTTGGTTGAGTAGTGCAGAACTAACGGCCCACCATATGGCATTTTAGAAAGGCAGTGCACTACAGTAATTGTCAGACTACTGTATGCTGGTTTAGCATTTGATTTTGGTGTAATTTAATGAGGTTAAACAATATTAATCGGTTGAATATACCGTAGCTGTACATAAATTGAAGGTGTTCCATGGCTTGGCATACAATATTGACTGAGAGGTATTATAAAAAAGATAAATGGAAACATACACGTAAATTTGATAAATGTAAATGTTTGTTTTTATGTGTGACCAAAGAGATGACAGTGGTAGGCCAGGGTGAGGTAAAATAAAAATATTTCATGGCTATGGATTCAAATAATGTACAGAAGTACAGTCAGGTTGTGACTACAAATATTATAGTTTCAATTTCCTTGAGGTAACAGATGCAAAAACCAAAACCAGAAGTAACTTAGTGGAATGAAGCTGTCTCAGGCCATGACTTTGTATAAGGGAATGAGGAATTTTTGATCTTGTTCAAATACAACAGAAAGTTTCCAAGGCATTGTTAAAGTAATTTCATTCTGCAGTATAACATTGTTGCTTATTATAATAAAATGTGGCATTGTGTAGTTCATTGACATAACAGAAAGAAAGATATTTCTTTGGATATCTGAACTAAATTTTAGGGCACATCTATTATATCCAAAATAGAAATTTTACAGACAATACTTAGTGCAGGTGGCTGACAGATTTTTGGAGCAAGCATGGCATAAACAACTATTTGTCAGGTCATGCTCAGCAAGATGATTAAAGAAAAAAATGGTCTTTCTTATTTCAGGCAGAACTGAATATTTTACTGGCATGTTGAAAAGACGTAGGGAGAATTCAATAAAACCTACATGGACTTATTTGCCATGTAAGCATAGTGTCACAGTGCTTACATGTAAGTAAGCAGATATGCGATCCAGTAAACAAGCATGCGAAAACAGAAGTGTCCACGGCATGCAAATCACCTCATAAGCAGGTGAAATGCATGCAAATGAATCAGGTAGAGTGATTTAGCAAGCAGATAGGCAGTCGTGCAGCCCCCATGTTGGTGTCCATAATGTACACGGAAAAATTCCATGTACAGGATGTAAAAATGACACCAGGGGCTGTAAAAGTGTACTTACAGTGGCAGAAATAGCATACAGGACACAGCTATGTGCAAAACTAACCACTGTGTGTCCATAACCATATGGAAAATAATGTAAAATAATTTTATTTTTTTAATACCCTGGGCATGTTTGCGTGGCATGTCAGAGTGCGCAAACATGCTGTTTCAGAAAAATAAATAAATAAAAAGATTGTAAAAAACAGAATTTGTGAGTATGTAACAGTAACGCATTATAGGACCCTCTGTGAAGTATGTGCAATGTTAGACTGCTGTAGTTGCTAACGAGGCAGGGCTTGAAACCATGTAGCATCCAGGAACTGTGCACAAATCTGTATGCAAATGAGCTGGGGTTAGTGAATAGCACAAATGGGTATATGTGTCCACCGATCCCATCCATGTAGGCACAGAACTATATTGGTGTCCACAGTAGAGGTAGCTGACCTCAAAAGGGTGTGTGTCCGCAACCTTTAAGCTCATTGGAGCTCAGCTGCATTTGTTTGTGCTGTGCGCCACTGAGCTGAGCAGGGGGGGGGGGTGAACATTGACTACTAAGCTGTGCTTACATCTGAGGCACGTGTTTTATCTTATTTACGTGTGTTTGCATGGTGTGCTGCTATGCTGAGCGTAACCTTCCATGGGGGTGTGTCTACTGACTGCTAAGCTTTGTTTATCTTTGCAGTGCGGCTTTGACTGGTGAGCCACAGTGCTCAGCAAGGAAGCCTGTCAAAAAAAAATGTCTGGGAAAGCCAATGCTATATTAATTACTGATGAGTCCTGTTTCACTTAAACTAGGGCCATTAAACCCCTTAATGATGTACTTGGCAGGTGGACTGAATCATAGGTAGCCAAGCACACAGGCTACACCTACAGCAGAGCACTATAAAGGTTGCATGCACCCTACAGTCTGATTTTTCCCCCATACTCTGCACCATTGGAGTACAGACTTGGGAATTTTAACTGAGAAAATACTAGGGGTTGCTGTAGGTCTGCTACATATGTATGTGGTAGATGCTGAGGTCAATGCATCTGCTGCTGATGCTGACCATGGGCCTAAACTGAGAAGGAGAAGAGCATTCAGGCCAAGGGTAACCTACCAGGAGCTACATGAGCTGGAGATTGTAGAGAGCTACAGAGTGAACAGGGACATACTACAAGGGCTCACGAAGCTGTGCCAACCTCAACTCAGACCCACAGCCAACAGAGGGGAACCCATCCCAGGGGAAATAAAGGTATGTGTAACCCTTAGGATACTAGCTACAGGTACTTTCCAAAGACCAATTGGGGACATGATGGGGGTCTCACAGGCATCTGCTTCCAGGATACTCCACCAGTTCCTGGATGCCATGCTACCACATGCCAGTGAACACATTTATTTTCCCACACCACTGAGTAGAGGGCCAGCAATATGCAACTCATCTACAGTGTAGCACACTACCCTGAAGTACTGGGTGCCATAGATCGCATTCATGTACATCTCAAGGCACCACCCAGTGAAGAGGGTAGAATTTCTGTCAACCGCAAGGGGTACCACTCCATCAACTGCCAGGTCATGTGCAATGCCCAGGACATTATCATGAATGTGTGTGCTGGCCGCCCTGGCGGTTATCATGACTCCCATATCTGCCATGCATCACAGCTGTACCAGATGTTTGCTAGGGGGGACATCCCACACAGCCATTTACTTGGGGATGCTAGCTGTGCACTGGAACCATGGATGATGCCATCCATCAGAAATGCACACACACCCACTGAAGAATGCCATAATGAGGCACACGAACAAACTAGGAACATCTTAGAGCATGTGTTTGTTGAAGTCACAGTTCCAGTGCCTCAATGTATCTGGTGGAGTCCTGCAGTACTCTCCAGTGACATGTGCACAGATGTTCACAGTATGTAGCATGCTACACAATATGTTCCTGAAGAAACAGCTGCAGCAGGCTCAGAAAAGGGAAGGGATACACAGCCCCCCACCAGTGCCTAGATCACCACAGCTGCACCCACAGGGTGACTCAGAGGAGGAACCCCAGAGCATACCTCTCAACCTCTTAGAGCAATAAATCTGGACAAAGTCATAAATAAAAGTGGGACAAAGGCCGAAAAATAGGGACGCTTTTTAAACATTACTCTTACAAACTTAGAAAATTGATAGAATAATAGTTTTGCATTAGCATGAATTTTCTGAAGGCTATGAAGTCTGAAACTTGAAGGTCTGTCATTATTTTTGAACTTCAATCTTTTTATGATTTACCACTAATTTTAACAGAAAACCACAATTTTATGAAAAACAGACCAAAAATATGAGGCCAAAATCTGGACGTTATGCAAAAATCTGTACAGTTGAGAGGTATGCCCCTGAGGCTGTCCCTGTTGACAGACATAGGCATGCCCAATATACCCTGGCCTTGGCCAAGAGACAACTCATAGCCCATGCACTGACAACCTGGGGCCCTAGGGACTGACACCTTACTCTGACTCACATACATATTAGTAAAAATGATGCCAGACAGACCACACAACCTGTACCTTACCTTGTATTGGCTGTGGATTGCATGCATCAGACAGAGTTAACCCCAAACTATAGGTCTGTCAACTGATGCATTTGCAAGGTACGTGACTCTCCCATACACCACTTGTAAGGGGTACTACAATATGATAGCATATGTATGGACCTGCCGCATGTATGCAAGGGAATATAGTGGGCTATATATAGTGTGCTACTGGGCTACTTGCAGAGATCTGTAGTGGGCTACTGGGCTACTTGTATAGCTCTAATAGCCACTTGGGACAACAGTTACTCTCTTCATTAGTATGTGTCCCATAATATCCACTAGGCCAGATAGCTGGAAATTCAACTATTTTATTCCAGGGAGATGACAAATAGTGGGGTCACAGGACAGTCACACAGCTGTCTATGCCAGCAGAGCATAGGCTGGTCGTCCCCCACTCCAAAAACATCAGTGTCCCCCATACAACTGCTGTAACAGTAAGTCTGCAATGACATACCAGCAGACGAGACAATTCCTGTATGTTGTTTTTAGTGTAAGGAATGAAACCTATCTGTCTGGCAGCTGGTGTGCTCACTGGGCCAGGAAGAATAGGATGAGCGATGGTGCTAATGATTCAAATCTGGAAGCATCCAACATCTTTTGCTTGTCAGGTACTCATATGTTGTTATTCTCACAGACTGTCATAAACCCCTCAATCTGTTACTGCAAGAAAGCTGGACAAAGCCAGAGTGAATGGGGGCACAAAGGGCCATACCTACAGGCAGATATTTTACATGCTCTGAGTAACTCAGCAGGTGGCTAGTATAACAGCAAGCTGCAACAGGTCAGATTAGCTGCAGGATGTAAAGGCTACCATTTAAATGTGTCAGTAGTTAAAAGTCAGTGACTGCTGTTTACTGTATAGTACCAGAAAACCATAAATGTATGAGGAACACAGCAGACATATGAGGTGAAATGCTGGACATCCTGCAAAACCATGTACAGGGAGAGGTATGCAGATTGTCACCCTGTGTGTGGTGTTACATCATGCACCCCAGTCACATCATACCTCTCAACCTCTTAGGGCAGGAAATCTGGCCATAGCCATGAATAAAAGTGGGACCAAGGCCCACAACTAGGGACAAGTTTTAGTTTAATATTTGCTCCTACAAAAATAGAATGTCGATAGAATACCAGGTCTTGCATTAGCATGAATCTCCTGATGTGTATGGAATCTGAAACTCAAATGTCTGTCATTAATTATTGACTTCAATCTTCACTAATTTGCCAGCAATTTTCCCAGAAAAAAACACAATGTTATGTGAAAAGGACCAAAAATATTAGGCAAACTTCTGGACAGTCTATGAAGCTCTGTACAGTTGTGAGGTATGAGTCACATAATAAGGTCAGCAAACAGCCAGGGAATGCCTTGGACAATATCAGGGAACTGCAGTACTGTGGTAACAGGTGCAGCAACCAATTGGCTGCAGCACACATAATCCAGAACTGGAGTACATGAAGCTTTGGCCTGGAGTCACCTTAGCAGTACTGACAATCACACTGGGCATGCTCCTACACTTAGCTAACTTGAGCCCAAGTCTGTTACCTGCTATGTGGAAATATGTCTGTACATGCATACAACTCGGTATACATATCTGGCTCTCTCTATGCCCCTCACACTTGAATAGTGTCTCTATCAGTATGTGGCATATATATATATATATATATATATATATATATATATATATATATATAATAACAAGAGGTACATGTAGCTATATAAAGTACAATGATACATAGACTCCCCACATATATCTGCATAACACACTTACATAACAATAACACAGAACATTTAAGGAGTCATTCCTGTTATACACATTTGTATAGATATGGGTGGATATGTAAGAATGTCCCCACATACCCCAGAATGCTGGGTTATCTGCACTTACACATCACAGTTGTCCGATGGAACCAGACCAAGGTTGCAACAGTATATAATCCACTCATCCACAGACCCCAGTGCCTGTAGACTGTCAGCCTGTAGACAGACACAGGTACACAGGTGGTGTAAATTACAATGGATGCAATACATGCCTTGGACAGGCCATAAATGTCCATGGCCACATATCCACCTATCAAACTGCAAACAGCCACATATGGCCAGACTGGTAAGTGTACACATATAGCAGGGATATTACCAGGTATCCCACTCCTAGGACATTAGATACAATAACAGTACCAAGCAGTATCACTCTGCAGGCCACACATGCTGTCTCACACAAGACCATTTTGTGTACTCCGCAGGTACTGTGCCTGCATCACCATATAGACCAGATATAACCTGTGGCATGTGAGATAAGTACTGTGAGCTGTAGTGTATAATACTAGGTAGGTAGGAGTTCTAATCTGACATCATCCAAGTGTGTGTGTGTGTGTGTGTGTGTGTGTGTGTGTGTGTGTGTGTGTGTGTGTGTGTGTGTGTGTATCAATATCTTACAGCAGTATGGACATGCCCATTTGAGCTATATCTATGCAGTCATATGCTTTTATGACCCTGTGACTAGCTGCTGGCCTCACCATTGGCTCCTTTACAAGGTCTGCTGATGTCATCCACCTAAATAGTGCTGGCTGACAATTGAATAACAGATAAACACTGTGGCACATACAAATAGTACTGCAAGCTCTAATGTGTACTACTAGATAGGTAGGGGTTCTAATCACACATTATTCAACTTGCCTGTGTTTGTAAATATATCTCCATGCAGCACTTCACACAAGCCTGTATGGGCTATTTCTATGCAATGATTATGCATTTATGCATTGTGACTAGCTGCTGGTCTCAGCATTTTCCTCCTTTAAAAGGCTTGCTGACATCATCCACCTTAAGAGTGCTGGCTAACAATCTAATAGCAGATAAACTTCATGGCACATATGATAAGTACTGTAAGCTGTAGTGTGTAATGATAGGTAGGGGTTCTATTCTCACATCATTCAACTTTTGTAAGCGTGTGTGTGTATGTGCATATATCCCCTTGCAGCACTAAAGACATGTTCATCTGGCTTATCTCTATGCAATGGTTATGCATTTTAGGCCCTGTGACTAGCTGCTGGCCTTAACATTGGCCTCCTTTACAAGGCCTGCGGATATTATCCAACTTAAGAGTGCTGGCTGACACTCTGACATTAGATAAACATTGCAGCACATGCAATAAATATTGCAAACTCTAGTGTGTTTTACTAGATAGGTAGGGATTCTAATCTCACAGCATCCAACGTGTGTGTGTGTGTGTGTGTGTGTGTGTGTGTGTGTGTGTGTGTGTGTGTGTGTGTGTGTGTGTGTGTGTGTGTAAACATATCCCCTTGCAACACTAGAGACTTGGCCATCTGGCCTATCTCCGTACATTGGTTATGCATTTTGTGGCCCTGTGACTAGCCGATGGTCCTAAATTGCTCTAATTTACATAAGCATACTTGATGTCCACCACCATCTAGATTTGTATGTGCAGCATACACAGGTGACACGTATCAAGGGGAGCAGACCTTGTCACAAGGTATGAAAGGATGATGACGCTGACTATCCCCATTATCCCTGACACACTGTTCTACATATAGGCACATAGTGAGCCATGCACGTATACTGACATACCTTGCTGATACCATATTTCTGCTGCGCTGCCTTGCCATCCTGTGCCACTGCATTGCCACCATGTGTCCATAGTTAAACCGCTCAGACTCCTGGGACACAAACATACACAGGTCCATAGCACACCTGTCATTCTGTAACACTACTGCCAGTGTACCAAAAGGCAACAAAGATACACAAAGTCTGTGGTGTAGTCAAGAAACATGCCAGCAGAAAGTACCTGTCATGGCCCACAACAACTGCCATGGCATAACACTTCTACACTACACAAACACATGTAAAGTAATATTATCACCTCGTACATCAGACACATTTGCAAGTCCCTGCATTGATGGCATGGATGGCAGGGATGTGGCACAGGTATCATCACATGCACAGGTTGGGGTGTGGGAGTGCCAGAGGTCTAGGCTGTGCCACACAGTTGACAGCTGAGTTTGGTTTGAGTTTGAGTTGAGCTACATTTGGCTGATTTTGGGCCTTTGTCCCCCCATTAATTATGATTTTGTCCTGATTTCTTACTGTAAGGGGTTGAGAGGTATGTTAGGCATAACTCTCAACCAGACAGGGATGAATGTCCATGAAACATGAACCTAGCCAGAGTACATCAGGGACATTCAGGGACACTTTTACAATGTTAGACCTATTTATGTGTGACATTGACAGACTGAGAGGAGGTGAATTACAGTACATTGTTTGATGTTATAGGAGTGTACACCCTTACTTAGTGTCACTATGTCTTACGTGTAATCCACTGCTTTTGCTACAACAGGTCACCATTGTAGGAGGGATTGACATGACAGGGACAGAGCAGAGATGTGATTCAAAGCAGGGACAGCTGAGAGGTATGCCTGCAGGTGTTGGACAGCAGAGTATCACTGGCATTTCAGTATCATAGATCTAATACAATCCTAGTGTTGTAATACCTATTCCCCATACCTCCATCCTCCTATCTGCATCCTGTTTTAAATCTAGTACATATCTGGTAGAGTGATGTATTCCTTTTTTTGAAGCATTTCTCTGCAAATGCTTTGCAGATATGCTGCCTGTGTGACTAAAACCACATACAGACCTGTTCCCCACAAGCAATTGCTTGCCATTTGTAGGTAATGCTCATTAACATGTAATTGCCTGTGCACCAATCTGTGCCTCAGAATTTCTAATTGCAACCAAAACACTTGAATTGTACTATTATTAGCCAATGACATGGCACCACAGTGCAATATATGAGGCTTTCATGTAGGCCTTGGCCCTTTTCTTAGTTTTGAGATGGACATTACTGAGGTGTGGAGACTACAGTATCACAGAGGGTAAGCACTAATACTGAACACTGTAGAGATGTATGAAGTATGTCCACAGTTTTGCCTCATATGTTTGGTCAGTATCCCATGACAGTGTGGTAATCTGGCGGTTCACTGGCCAACATTGTGGGTTGTGGTCAGTAAGGGGAGAAAACATGTGAGCATCATACTTTATACCATCAGAATATGTATGCGAATGCAGTAGATGCTATTCTATCAACTTACTATATTTGCAGGGGCAAACTGTGAAACATGTCCCTATCTCTGGGCCTTTCCCCCCCTTATGTATAGTTGTGTCTGGATCACCTGTTACAGGGGTTTGGAAAGTATGGTCTGTCTCTAGCAGCTACCTTCACATACAGATGTGTATGCTCCAGGCTGCAGCTGCTGCTGCAGCCTAGGACACATAGGGGGAGTGTGAACACTTTGGAGACCAGCAAGCTGTACATGTAACTGTAGCAGCAGTGTCAGCCCTATTGTTACAGCAGAGCCAGAGTGAGTGTAACCTTTGCAGTCAAATCGAGGCATGTGCTTAAGGTACATCTGTTATGAAACAGTGCCAATAGCAGAGTAGTAGGCAACATATAGTTAGGCTACACAAATATGTGCAGTGTATCCCTACCTGCAGGCCTCTGACTTGCAAAACTAGGCAGCAGACAATTCAGTAGCAGTAACCTATGGGAATTAAAACTGCATGACATAGTAATTACTTGCTGTCTTCACAACAATGTAATTGAAGTGCAACACACTGGATTCTAACTCAGGACTGTGTGTGGCATAATGCACTGTATGCAAGGCATTTAACAGGCTGAGCTACTGAGTCAGTGCTGCAGCAGATATATTTGCCAGATATATGTGCCGACATACAGGCTGTGACACACGTCTGCATCCATCAGTATGTGCATGGGTTTCAAAGGCAGTTGTTCTGCAGCAGGGTCCCAGGTGAACATATGTACTGTGCCATTGATGCCTTAGCAGGTGTGTTTCAAGATGTTGCAGAAAAATGGGAACATTCACCTGCTATCCCTGGCATCACATACTGCCAGTATTATTTATTTGGCTGTCTACTCCTGTATTTTTGCATCAGAGTCCCAGGTGCACTCCCATTTGCCCATTAGATTTAATTTCAGACTGTTAGTGGCAATCAGTATGTTTTGCTGGAAACACCTGCTTTAATTTAGAGCTATGTGGTGATGTGGGTTAGTGCGGTAGCCTATAGTTGACTGGGGCCCATGTTTGAAATGTGACAAAGGTGATTATTTTGTACATGTGCCTAACACTGTGAGAAACACATAGGATCATTAAGGCACATTAAAGCTCATTTAAGCAGATTTGCATGGTGCAGTGCTTTATGCCACATCATGGCACTTCTCTTAGCTCCGAGCAAACCCACACTAAAAAGCAGGGGGGAAACATAGTGAATGGCATGTAGGGATGTGCAGGATGAGTGTAGGAAAGAAGCATAGCTTTCCATTTCTTGTACAGCAACAGCTGTGCATTGTGACAGATTTTGTGGATAAATTTGAATTCTCAAACCCCAGAGAGAGGGGTGAGGACAACATAATGTGTTGTCAAGCCAATTGGATCAAATTATTTGTGTCCAGTGGTCACATGTCCAAAAAAGAGAGCTATGTATGGGGCAATATTATTATTTATTTATTTATTTTTTGTGGCACAGGTACCCATTTTTTTTTTTATAAGGAGAGAGTGGAATGTTGGGGAAGGGATATAGTTATGTGTGGGGAGGTAAATTGAGTAGGAGATGATACAATTGCAGACAGACAAGACAGATAAGACAGCAGACAGGGGTGGTGTGTGACACATGAGGGGGGTTAACAACTTGGATGGGGAGGTGCTGTGGAATCTGAGATGCATGTGCCTCCAGATGGCAGCAGCATGGCTGACCCATGGGCAGTCAACACTGCTCCTCACTGCCCCAAAGGTGACTGTGCTGCAGGCTGGGTACCAAAGCCAGCTAGACCCACTAGGTTGTCCAGTGTGCCCTCAATCTGGTGCAGGCGACATTCATAGCCCCTGTAAATGATCCTGTGCACCATGGCCACTACTTGATCTTGGGTGATTACCGCCCCTCTGCCACTGTTCCTAGAGGTGGCCAGGCCTTGTCCCTTGAGGAGTTTCCACCCAAAGGTGGTACAGGGCCAGCAGAGGGGGCACCACTGGCCTAAGTCCTAGATGTGCCAGGACCAGGTGCCATGGCCAGCTGAGGTAGGGTAGGAAGATCAGCAGGAACCGGCCTACCCTGTCGTGCTGTGGTGATGGAGGTATAGCAATATGTATAGGTTAGTTATGAACAAAACCATTGTTAGTAATTACAGCATGCCAGAACATTGCAAATAATGCAATTACATTTCAATGCATATCATGTGAAACACAACAGTAAATAACAGAACAGTCAGTATATTAACATCATGCCAGTATCAGTTACACCATAAGGCCAACAGAATAGGTAATTCAACAACATATGTTAATATGCAATCATTTTAATATATAACAATAATAAAAAACATGCCCCAAAATAAAGTTTAATGTAACAACATATGTTAATAATAAACCATAACCAATGAATAACAATAATAAATATATGAAGATAAGGGGTGGGGAGAGAGAAATACAGTCCATTAATACCATTATAGGATATATAGTTGCTATCTGCTCTACAGGTCTGTCCTTTCTTTTTGTGTAAAAGTGCCCTATAGCTGCTGTAGCATGTACATACCTCTCAAGCTATCTGCATGGGACAGTATGGGCCAAGCAGTAACAACCGCAGGTACACAACTACACAGAACATCAGGTGTACCTATATAACTACCAAGGTGTACTCTGGGCTGATGTAGTGATTATGCACTAGTAATTACATTACATGACAGCATGACACTTGAGAGACGTATGTGTACAGTACAGAGAGTAAACAGCTATCATGCCTTGCTTTGCAGGCATGGGGATAGAACCCAATATCAGTGACTACAGAGGATATCTGCATCGAATGTATTAATTGACTGCAGCAACCTTTAACAGACACTTCAGGCATACAGCCATACAAAAGATTACACATTTTATTTCTTTTCTTTTATATTTTTATACTTATTTCCTTTATTTTATTCTGTATTTTCACATTCCTGGTAATGATTATAACAGTCTGTGAAATCTAAACACACAATTATTTACTCATAATATGAGCTACCTCACCTATTTACCTGTAGTTCCTGTGGACAGAAAATCTGTAAACATTACATAACTGATATATTTAGTGTTACGTACCACTGGATTTGAACCCTGGTCTGTGTGTGGCAAAATGTACTTTATACAGAGCATTTAGCAAACTGAGTGACTGAGTCACTGCTGATTACTGACTGACTGATATTTACCTAGTGCTCACCTGGAAACAAAATATGACCTGGTAATAGTAGTACAGTTGTATACTAGACTGCAGTGACAGTTGAACACACATGCATGAAATTCAAGCATGACTGAGATACTAGGTATCCTATACATTACTACATAGAATGCAAGTGTACACAATATATTATTAGTGTGTTGAAATATCTGTGAAGTCAACAAACAGTATCTGATTATGGGTTATAATTTGCAGTTTACAACTATTACACTGTTATACCTGACTGCAGCACCATACCTCACAGCCTGAATGCATGTAGCTGACATGCAATGATGAAAACAAGACAATCCTGATGTACACAGTTAACCTTGGTGTTATTGTTATTGGTTCATGTGTTGTTGCAGAACAACTGTCATCATTAATTTCTTACAAAACAGCTCTGAATCTAGACTTATTGCACAACAGACTTGATTAAATATACCTTCATGCTGGTACCAGTATTATTTCATGTTTTTATTGCAGAACAGTTGTCATAATTGATTTCTTGCAAAACAGCTCTAATTCCATACTTATTGCACAGCAAACTTTATTAGAGATACCTGCATGCAGTCATTGGTATAGTTTTGAGTTTTTATTGCACAACAGTTGTCATTATGCAGGTGTTGCAATACAGCTGTAATTCCACAGTTATTGGACTACAAACTTTATTGCATATACTTTATTACAGTTAATGCTTTAGTCTTCCCTGCTTATGGCACTACAGTTGGCAGTACGCACATATTGCAGTACAGCTGTAAGTCAACATTCATTGCAATACAATATTTACTGTATATACCTAATCACAGTTAATGCTTTACTCTTTCTTGCATATTTGACTATAGATAGCAAAATACATCTGTACTCACCACACTCATGGTGCAACCTCACCAAGCACCTGGCATGCACCTCAAGTTTGCAAGCCCTCTTATCTGCAGATGTTGGGAGAGAAGTACACCATTATGCATGCCAGTTTAGCAGACATTCAAGTTACATATTGGTGATACAGAGATGAAAATACTTACATACATGTGGGACATCCCATGCCCAAAATTCTTGGACCCAGGTGTCCAGGAGATGATCCTTATGTCTCTTCAGGACATTGTTGCGGTAATAACACTGCTCATCTGTGTGGGGGATATCAGTTGCACTGGTGAGGTCCCTTGCCACTGGTTCCAGGCCGGTGCCTTGCTCTCTGAGCCCTGGTAACCTCCCTGCAGAAGCCAGCCTTCATGTTTTTTTTACAAGGAGTCTGACAATGACCCTGGACTCCAGCATGCCCCAATACTGCACCAGAAGGCACAAATCCTCACCAATGCCTGATATAGTATCCTTTAGAGACAAAACTCCAATGGATTATGCTGTACTCCCACCTATTGGGCTTAATATAGGCTGTTTTTCTGCCCTTACATGACATTGGACAACATTTAAAAATGCAGCATGTCATTTAGCACTGCGCAAACCAGCTCAGCTCAGCCAAGCAGTGCCTAGCAGTGCTTAGTAGTGCTTCGTGATGCACAAACCAGCCAAGAGGTGCCAAGCAGCCCATAAACATTATCAGCCATTATTTTGTTTATGCAGTGCTTAGCAGTTTTTAGCAGGTCTTAGCCGAGCTTAGCTGAGCACAGCAGGCCAGTATGTATAAATAATTTGCACAATTTGTATTTTGAACAAAAATGTTTACTTTCTTTTCCATGTATTCAAACCCTGCACTTAGTACATATGAGGCTATAACTCTACCCATTTAGCAACATGGGTATGTGGAGTTTTGCTATACATTTACATATATCTCTGAGCTACCTTTAAGCAGTGCTGAGCACCACGCGGCTCAGCACAAACCCACTCAGCTACGCTTTAACTTGACCTCTACATAAATAATTAAATATATCCATTTTCTATTTTTAGATGTCTGGCACATGTCTTAGCAAAATTTAGCACTGCTGCATTCTGTGCTGCGCCATGCAAACATGCTTTTTAAATAACTAAAAATATTAAATTACATTGATACAATGCAATTGGACAGTGCATGGAGTGTGTTACTCATCTGTGGACACAGTTAGGACCACACTTCCTACACTAATTCATTCACCGTGTTCCATGGCTCTCCCTCAGCAATGCTCCATGATTAATATGAATGGTGCATTGCCAAGAGGGAACCATGTATATGGACATGGTAATATTCCATGTAGGCTCTATGCTATGCCTACATGGATTCTATTAAATCTAGGGGATAGTTCATAAAATTTAAGGCTACATTTAGCACATAAACAATGTTCCTATTGCATGCCATAATGGAGCATAGCCAAAGCTGATCAGAGGAAAAATGTTACAGACTATGGCTTGAGATGCTTGTCAAATTGTTTGAAGGACAGTGTTTTTATTAGTTTAATGTGTAAGTTTTACATATTTAGAAGGTTAAATCAAAGCACCATACATAAAAATGCAAGACACACAATAACAAGAATCTATGACAAAAACAACCTCTGTTACAATAATTTATAATATATTGCATTAAAATTAAAAACTGACCCTCTATGTGAATTTATAAAGATTTCCTTATAATCACTATTTAAATTATCTCCAAAATGAGGCCTCAAACTTATATGCCCAACCACAGAATTAAATTGATTTCAAAAAATAAATATTAGGTAGCCCAAGGAATGGTTACAACAGATCTTGAGGCAAAGCCAATAAGTTGCTTCAGCCCTCTGTTCAGAAAATCTTAGAAATGCAGTAGGTGCAGAGCATAGGTTGATAGGTTTATAGGTAAGTACTTGGTTAGCATCCCTTGTGGGCCATTCTAAGTCTAGTCAATTTCCCTTTTTGTGCTTGAAAAAATCTAGCTCATTTTGTTAAAGATTGGACTTACCTATTCCATGGTAGATAATTATATATTACCCCCTAATAACAATAACTGGGATCACTAAATTGCACTTGAAAGTGAATGGGGATGACCTTTGTTTTATGTGGATTGGGAGACTGTTCCACATCAATGGTAACCTGGTAACCTCTGCAAGGTATATCTGTCCCTCCAAACTGTTCTGTTGATGTTGTAAAAGAGGTTTAGATCCATAGACAGAGAATTTCTGATGACATGTGACTTGCTGATGTGTAGTAAATCCATCAGTAATTTATTTTCTGTAATTAGGACTCAGACTGTGTAGGACACTGAAGGTCAAATCTAAAATCTTTCTATGATATTTAGCTAGTGTGGGACACACCAAATAGAAATAATGTCATTAGCCTGTGCAGTACTAGTTACAACACAAGGTGTGGAGTTCTGCACACATTGCAGCTATGCAGAGTTGTCATTTGGTTGCATAAGGTAAAGAATTGGATACACTGAGGTCACTGCAGATTTATTCGTTCCACTTCTAAATCTCGAGATCCCACAATCTCGACTGTCAAAATCCGGAGTCCATAATGTCAAGATTATGTAATCTCGAAATCATGAAAAAAAAAAAAGATGACAGCATTTAAAAACATGTTTTTGCAAGGGAGCAAGCCCTCCTGCACCCACCACACCCCCTGCAACCTAAATATACTAATTCCGAGATCACTGTACAGTGAAGAGAACAGTAATGTAGATCACTATACAGCGCAGAACAGAAACATTACTGTTCTCTTCACTGTAGTGTGATTTCAGAGTTAGTAAATTTAATTTTCAGGGAGTGCGGGGAGTGCAGGGGGGCTTGGTCCACTGCAAAAACATGTTTTTAAATGCTGTCATTTTTTTTACGATTTCGATATTCCACAATCTCGACATTATGGACTCAGGAGTTTCACAGTCGAGATTGTGGGATCTTGAGATTTTGTAGTGGACCCAATTTATCTCACTGAGTTGCAAATCAATGATCAATCTGTTCCCCCTGTGGACTTGCAGCCTGAGGATGTTTACAGTAAGTAATGGGGTATGAAGGGTGAAGTCCCCAAAAATTACTTAATTTTAGTTTTCTTTTCAAGGTCACCCTTGACAAGTTGCATTTCAGTAAAATGCATAAGCTGTGACTAGCAATGAATCCATAAAGGACATTGCAATAATTAAGGTGTGAGGATACAAAATCATGCATTACTGCTATTAACAATGTTTGTCTTTTCGGCTTTTCCTGGTTAGGGGTTGCAACAGTAGAACTCCGGTCCGCTAATGATTGGCAGTAGATTTTTATGGTGCCGTGTTGCCAGCCCGACGCCCAACCTTCAGCAAAGGCACGCCCATTCACGCATGTCTTTCGGAGGCCACTCGACCGTGGGGAGGACATGCAGACTCCACACAGAAGGCACTCCAGCTGAGAATCAAACAGGGGAACCTCTTGCTGTGAGGCAACAACGCTACCGCTGTACCACTGTGGCTTATTACTCCTGTTAACAATGATTGTGCTAAAAATGTTTAATGTAGGAAATGCTTTTAGATGGTAATATGATGATCTGACTTCTACTGTTCCTTAATCCTTAGGTCGTAGGTTATTTCCAAGCATCAAATCTGGATTCTGCAAGGAGAGCAAAAAGCACAATCTCTTATCCTAGTAAAATAATAATAATAATAATAATGATAATAATAATAATAATCAACAAAGCAAAGGGTCTGCAGAAGGAATAAGCAAGATTTGCCTCAATTTTTTGCATGGTTTTGCATAAATTGTTTAGTGCATATCTACTGACTGATAGCATCCTGGCAATCTACAAAATTGTAAAGCCATGCATATTCTTCTGAAAAAATAGATGAAGCTGAATGTAATTAGCTCAGTGATAATACCAAATGTCTCTGTCTTGAAATAACTCACTCAGAGGCAATGCGAACATAATTTACAGCACTGGTGCCATGATCAACCTCTGAGACACTTTACACATCAGTGAGAAACATCTGGAGGAATTAACTGCACAAAAACCCTGCTGAATATTCCCCAAGTGGTAAAATACAATCTACTTGGGTACGTAGAAGAAAGTGAGTATAAAAATGCTTTAGCAGAACACCATTATTTACAGTGCTAACGTACTGAAGAAATCAAGCAGGACCAAAACTAAATATAAGCACTGGTCTCTTACTATTAAGAGATCATTAACTACGCTTATGAGGATAGCCTTACTTCTCTGTCCTTTTGTAAAACCAGACTGACATAGATTGAGGAGGCCATGGAATGAGAGATAAGACGGCAACATTATGTAAACTATGTTCTCAAAAACCTTATGTAAGAAGCAATGTTAGACATAGGCAGGCATTTTACAGATTATCTGGGACAAGACATGACTTCCTGAAGACAGGTATGATGACTCACTCTCTAAAAACAGAAAAAAAAGTATTATTCTTTAAGGATAACGACACAGTCTGGCAAATTACTGAAACAATGGAATCCAGATGAGATGTATCCAATCTGAAAGGTCCAGTGCTCAGAATATAGTGAACAGAAAAAAATCACATCCAATGCAATGACTTTCAAGTCAGTTAAAAATAATAGAACTTCCCTGTCAAGCTGTCACAATGTAAAGTGACCATATGCAGAGTTGGGGGTGGGGGGTGGACCACTTGATCTTGGCAGTTTTATTGGCAAAATATTGAATGACTTCCACATGTTCTACAAATGAAAAAGCATTGTAGATAATAAGATAATAATCTGAGTTTCACAACCTATCAGCTCTATGAAAAAAGTGCAGCTAGATAAATAGATGCTGAAAAGATCTCACTGAGTGAGTACACTGTCTTGTTAACACTAAGGTTATCCTTATTTAGATGCAGTCTTCTCCATGTACATCCTGACCTGCACACAGGGTGACAGCACTCACAATGCTAATCATCTAATCAAACCTTCCAAATTGCAATAACTTTAGAGAACGTACACTCCTGGGTGACAGGATATTCCACTAGCCACTGCCTTTTAACTGATTGCAAATAGTGAAGCATGACCAATTACAGTGGAACGCCAACAGGGACTAAGCCATCAAAGATATCAAATCACCACTGAAGATTTTCTTTTTAATCTGTATGGTAGCTCATCTTTATCTTTATCCGCGGTGGTGCAGCGGTAGCATTGTTGCCTCACAGCAAGAGGTTCTCCCATTCGATTCGTGGCTGGAGTGCGGGGCGTGCCTTCTGTGTGGAGTCTGCATGTCTTCCCTGTGGCTGGGTGGGCATTCGAAAGAAATGCGTAAATGGGCTTGCCGTTGTTGAAGGTTGAACGTCGAGCTGGCACCTCGGCGTTCGTGAAAATCTACTACCAATCATTAGCGGACCGGAGTTCTACTGTGGTGACCCCTAACCAGGAAAAGCCAAAAGTCAACAACATGATATCTCATCTTTACACTATATGCTACACTGAGAGAATCAGAGTTTGAAGTGATCCAGGTAATGGTCAAACCATGAAATTGTGTCTAGATCAATGTCCAATGCAACCACATCAAGCTGGAAGCTCAAGTCCAATGAATGTCCTCTAATTTGATTTGCAGAAGAAACTGACTGAGTAAACCTGAAAACATTCTTAACGTAAAGCATTCAAGTGCTTTTGTTTGTGATTTTTAGTTCATACATGCATGTAATAAAACCGAAATATTAAAGATGGCTGGTTTACAAGTATGTGCAGAGGTGATTCTGGAAACCAGGGCAGCTCCTAGCAAAACTCTAGCTGATAAATATATCACACAAATCCAACAACTCATCTGAGGGGCTTAAGGAATAAGTAAAGTAGAAAGCCTTATGGGAAAAGTCTGTCTGTATTGGTCATTTCTTTAAAACTGGAACATGTTGGTGTATTTCAGAAAGACATAATGTTTACGTGTCACTATCTCTCAGACAGAAGATTAAAAGCTGATTTCTATAGTGAAGAAAAAACAGTTACAACAAACCCCATCCCCCCACAAAAATCTCACCCTTAACAAACCCAAATGATTCCTCTTAAAACAACCTGCTGAACTACTACAAGGTTTTCACCTCTACAAACTTTTCCCCTCTGGTAGCCAAACTCCACAAAAATAATACTCTTACAATTTACAACATTACTTCCAAACAGATCCTACATTCTGAACTCCCAAACTAACATCTTTTGTAGAGATCACTCCTTCTCTGCTATTGCATCCTCACTCTCACAATCTTTCCTTATAAACCTAAAGGAAATCAATTATTTCTTCATATTTAGACAAAACCTTTAAATATTCATATTCAAGAAAGCACAAAGAACTTACATCTCCAACAGCCGCGTCACCTAAGCGTCTTCATATTTTCTTGCACTCTTTCCCGTTAACCTCCTCACTGCCTTTAAAATAGCCTAGAATTTTACTGTACAAAATGTAAATGCTACTCATTTAAAAATGTTTGTTTACTACAAGAAATATTTTTATCTTATGGTCTGTATATGTTTCACAACAATTTAAAATGTCACAATTGTGCTTCCTTGTCATCTGTGATTGATTGATTTTTAACTCAGGCTATGCCTGAAGTAGGTTTGTTTTGACGTGTCTACTACTACAGCAAACAAATGTAAATAAGTAAAACAAAGTAAGCTCAGCGAGCAACAAACATGATCAGAGATTTATAATAAAACCTGGATTTTAAAACTGTAAAGTCAGAAAAACATGACATTTTCTTACAAGAACTCTGTGGTTCTGAATATAGTATTGCTTAAAAATGTATATCTGTACAGATGTTCAAAAAACAGAATACTTTGTGCATAGCAAAGACATCAAAAAGAAAGTGGTAACAAAAACCTGACCACCTGTGAAGCTTTAGCTAATGACGGGTGCGATAAACCTGATCACTATTTTGTCATCAAATCTGCCATGATTACATCAGAGGTCCTGCTTAATACTTAAGAGGATTATCGCTGTGATCTTAGTGATTTTAGACCTTCTTCAAGTTGGTGTGAGTTTCCTAGATGCAGCTCTGATTAATTAATATCAATGGTTTCCAGTATGTGCACTACTACATGTTGACTAGATCTTTATCATACCAGACTTGTTTTGATTTCTCTGGAAGTATTAGGACCAGTCTTTTACAAATTGCCCCAACCTTCATAGGGCACAGAGCATTTCCAACTCCATTAAAGGGGGTGTTGATTACTATTGGCTACAGAGGTGGGTCCTGGCCATGATAATTTGGGGCAGTACTCTCAAACCATCCCTTTGTGGTAAGATCTTTGAAAAGTATTGATAGTTAGATTCTTCCCTGAGAGACTGTAAATTCTGTATCCTTTACATTCTGAGCTTCATGCCAGGCATAGTATTGAGTATTTGATAAAATGGGCCACTCAATCTTATTGGACCATCTGAAGTATTTCTACAGAAACTTTCATGTAGTTTTGGCCTGGTTTGTTTCCTACTATCTCAGATGCATGCAGATGGAAATTTTAGGGATTAATTTCTCTGCCTCATGTTTTCAAGATATTAGTGCTGCATAGGGGTCCATACTTGGCCCCTTATTGTTCACTGCTTGTGTAATTTCTTTGTGAGATATGATAAATTCAAGAAGTTTCCATCACCATTGCTGTGTCAATGACATGCAGCTGTACCTCTTATTCCTGCAAGAATTTGTTTCAACTCTTGAGAAGTTAGAACATGGACTTGGAATTCATTCATTCTTTGACAGTTGATATCCAGCTGAAATGTAACATCACCAAGACTGTTGTTAAGATGATTCTAGCTACCCTTAAGGACGCATTCAGTGCACATTTGCTCCTATTTTGTCTTTCAGCAGTACTTGCTATGGAGATAAATAGCATTTTCTATTAAAGGTAAATGATATGTTGGGGATTATTGGCCAGGAGCTGATAACGAAGGACCATATTTCAGAAGTTGTCAAATCTTCTAGCTACTTTGTAGGAAGCCATCTCAGTCATTAAATGACACATATACTACCTAAATATCTCCTCATAGTTATGCATGGCAACATACCCTTGTCTGTTCCTGGTTGAGCTACTGTAATGCCTGTAAATTACATTACTAGATGCCAAACTGGATTGCCTGCAGCTTGTGCAAAACTCTTCTGCCTGTCTACTTACTACTAGGTACAACATTGCAATGGTTTTGGGTGAACTGCACGGGCCTCCAGTCAGGCAGCATAGCATCATTAAGCTTTAGATTCTGGTCTACCTTGCTTTCCATTGCTTGGGATCTCCTTCCCATCTGCATGATCTTTAATGGAGGTATCTTTTGTCTCAGACTCTCTGTTCTACATCCCAGAGGCTGTTATTAATTCCTTTGGCATGGCTGGAATCTTCTATGATTTGTGCATTCGCTTAGCAAAGGTCATAACTTTGAAATGCAGTACCTGATTGGTTGAGAGGTTCCCCAAAGCTGAATGCATATAAGTATTCAGTTAAGAATTATTTTTTTGTCATTCAAATAGTTTGCATTTACCAACAGTTTTAGCTTTTTGTTATTGTTGTTTTATTTGTGTTATGTAAGTTATTCTGTTTTTATTCTTAGTAATTGTAATTATTTCCTTTTCCATCCAATTATTTTATTGATAACAATACTTGTGTTCAAGCACTTAAAGGAGATATAAAGCTGAATATTAGCTGCATAAAAAGGTTATTTTACCTATTCAACAAGACACTAATGTGGAAACTGAACTCTGATGAAACTAACAATTCAGTGGATGATTGTATGAAATATTAACTCTAGATGATGATGGTGATAGACACCAATGTGGTAGTATCTCACCTATGACTCTGCTAGTACATGATAAAATATGCCCCTTTCTGATGTATAAACACCACTCAGAAACTTACATTTGTACAACAGCTAAAGAGTTATACTAGCTAACAGTGATAGAGTGTGATTCTATTCAAACTGATCTGCCATTTCTTTATCTGAGTGAAGGCAACAGTTTGGCATGGATCTCAGTTCCATATAGTCCACAGAACCTGGGATTCATTCTTTGGCCAACAAGTTGGATCACCTTGTGTATTGTTAAGATTCTTTTGGGTGGTGATGATCCCAAGGTGATTGTGCAGGTTCCCAATGTGGTTATTGAAGACTGGACAATGAAAAAAGTGCAAATGGAGTCATCAGTTACAGCTCTTTATCTGTGACTCTCGGATAAACAGGCATTCAAGCTGTTCAGGGAATAAGGATAAACTAGAGAATGGCAAAGAGGAAATATGCTCAGACAGGTATGGCATGCATAAGGTATGGATGCCATTTTAGGTTAGAATTCCTTAATATACAATGTCATGCAGGCTCTTCAGCTGTCAATCATAATCATTGGCAAAACAACCACCTGTTATAAACAAAAACAAAGTTCAGGTACTTCCAAAAGGCTGTCTAATTTGCACTATCAAACCAAAACAAGACCAACCTATACTAGAAGATAATGTTTAAAGAACAAGTTTAGCACTTTTGCTCCAGAAATACAAAGGAACTTCATCAGAGCCACCTAAATACATTTTTGTTTATTAAATAATTATTTTGTTTTTGATGGATGTGTTTACCATCAATTACAAGGTACTGCTATGGGGGCATATTTTGCCCCCATGTACGCAAATTTGTTCATGGCACTTTTTGAGTTGGAATATCTGTATAAGCATGAGTTTGTGAGACATAATATCATTGCTTATTACAGATATATTGATGGTTTAATTTTTAGTTGTAAGGGTGGCAGACATAATGTCATGAACTTCCATTTAGATTTAGAACAAAACATTTATGGTTTGAAATTTGATGACATACAGTGTGGTAGCATGGTCCATTTTTTAGATTTGGTACTTGAAGGAATTAATGGTGGGGGCATTAAAACATCTGTACACAGGGAATTTGTTGATAACTTTCATTTTTTGCATGGGGCTAGTTTTCATCCCCAGCATTTATTGGAAGCTTTACCCTATGGGGCGTTTCTTCGTATGCATAGAATTTGCAGTGACTGGGGGGATTTTGTAAGACAGTGTAGGTACACTTTTTATATGTTTGTTAACAGGGGTTATAACTATAACATGGTTAAGAAGTCTTTACAGAGAGTTGTAACATATAGATTGGGACTAAATCAGTGTCAAATGTCATGAATAAAGAGGGGAATAACTGAATTTTGTAAAAATCAGATATATTTTGTTTCAGTGTATAATAGTTTGAGTAGTAGGATTAAAAAATATTGCATAACTGCTGGAAATATTTACTTCAGCATGTGGAGTTGGAAAGAATAATAGCAAATAGTCCTTGTATTTCCTCTAAATAAAGGAAAAAGTTTAAAAGATTTTTTAGTCTCTAGTTATTTTTCCGTGCCT
This sequence comes from Protopterus annectens, assembly GCF_019279795.1. Classification (NCBI taxonomy): domain Eukaryota; kingdom Metazoa; phylum Chordata; order Ceratodontiformes; family Protopteridae; genus Protopterus; species Protopterus annectens. The sequence continues at coordinate 405,914,530 of NC_056728.1, forward strand.
AATGAGACATTATATGCAACTCCTGCCATGAGGGGTACCCATCCTTGTGGTGGTTGCTCTATATGTTCCAGTGATGTTACAAATTTTAAGAACAGGATCCAGGGAAGTAAATATTGTGGGAAGAAATATCCAGGGAATTATGGATAGACTTGTATAGGCCCTAGGGCCGATAGCCTAGTACCAACCTATGAACCTATAAAATAAATGGTACCAAGTTTTCACCTGGTGGTAGCTTTTCATGTAATAGTAAAGGGGTAATATATGTTCTTAGATGTCCCTGTAATTTTTTTACATAGGAGAAAGTAAAATAAAATTAAATATAAGAATGCAGGAACATAGAAGAGATATAAAGAATGGTGAAGTGGAAAGTAACATTGCAATGCACTTTAAAACAGTTCATAATGCTGATTATTCTTCGTTAAAAGCTTCTGTTTTAGAACAGGTTTTTATGAAAATCGGTGAAGTATGTGACATCAAGGATAAACTTCTTTATAAAGAATCTATTTATATTTTAAAGTTCAATACTATGGTACCCGTAGGTTTAAATTTAGAGATTAATTGGAAACAATTATTATGTAATTGATTAATTAATTAATGGATGGTGCTATAAAAAGTTTGTGTAATGTTGTGTGTTTGTATTACTCCTGGAAGGCTGTGAGCTGAGGCGCTAGAGTTCTGAGTTCTTCATTAAACCTGTGTTTGTACTGTGGCAGGATGTGGATTTCTTTTTGCTGTTGTTCTTCAAGTTGTTACATATATTATTTTGGGTGAACCATGGCCACGGATCCATCCTGTAATTTTCCAAGGGTTCTAAGGGACGATTCTACAGTACTGCAGACTACATCTCAGAGGACCCAGACCCCCTTGGATAATTATGTTGCTCAGGGTGTCTCTTCTAATAATGGTCATTCAAATATCAATGTAAGTGGAAGTTTTACAAATTACATGGAAAAATGATGGGGGAGAGACACATGAAGATCAGTAATCCTTTTTCCACCACTTGTTTTGGTAATCTTGGCTTATCTTCGGGCAGCCAGGATTTATATGATACTTTGGAGAAATTGATGTTGGCAGAAACCAAGGTGCATTTAAATATTCTGGGTTTGTAGTGTTATTTAGAACTTAAAATAACCCCCACAGGCTTACGGGCATTTAAGAGTCCTACTATGCCTTTTGATTCAACCAATGATGCTGAAAAAATCTTCTGTGACCGCTGGGTGGCAGCAGTACATCGCTGTGCGAGTGAATGGGTTTCCATTCTCATTGAGCGAGATACGTTGAAGCAAGCAAGGTTAAAGGAAGACATGAAGTGTACTTTTTCAAATCTGTCTCCCTTGTTTGTTCCCTCTCAAGTTGATTTTGTGTTACAGGACTTGAATGTTAAGCTCAAAGAGCTAGAATCTCTATTGATTGAGAGAAAGAGAAGTAAAATTAAGAGGGATGTTCATGATTATGAGCACAAACGTGCTTTTCTTTTGAAAACTAATGATAGAAGGGATAAGAAAAATTTCCGTTCATATGGGGGTTTAAAACGCTTACACGCAGTGACTTTTGCTTCTTCTGATGATTTAACAAGTGGATGTGATAGTGATGAATCTGCATATCCACCTCTTCCCAATGCCCAGCATCCGGAAGCTATGCAACCTTTTCGTAAACAGGGAGAAGATCAAAGTGGACAACAGAACAGAAAAAGGAATAAGAACTTTCAAGGACAAAATGTCTACACTAAAATGGACTATAGACCTCATTTTAAATGAGGCAGATGGAACTAATAGTTCATCAATAAGTGTGGACAATGTGTTTTTTAACTCTGTTTAGTGAATTTCTCAGGTTGTAATTTAAATAATAATGAGTGCAATATTTTACAATTTGGTTTAAAGTTTGCACCTACAGTTATTCCTCATCTGCAGATGTTAAAACAAGATGTTTATTTCTTGGTTAGGAAATTGCATTTAACGTATTTTTTTTAACAGGACAGATGATATAAGGAATACTGAAGTTTTTGATCATGTTGATTCAGAAAATGAGAGTTTTATTTCTTGTATGTCACAAGATAATGATGAAAGTTTTATCTCTTGTATGTCAGATTTAAATGTAAATGCTTATTGTTTGTTAGACACACATGCTATCTCCACTAAAAGTGCATTTATTCCCCCTTATATTAATGAGACAATAAAACAGTTTTCAGTATGTTTAATTATCATATAATACAATTATTTGATGGTTTTGACAAATATAAAGATGTCACATACAATCTGAGTAGGGCTGAATGGAAGTCTTTGGTTGGTTTAGGTCAAAGAAAAGCTCATAATCAAGCCCTCTGATAAAGGGAATATAATATTTTTTTTACATCATACACAATATGCCAACGTGTTATGAACATCTAAGGAATGAGCATGTTCATAGAAAGTGTAACATTGTTGATTACAATAATGCTATGACACAATACAATATGTTATTAGAAAAGGGGGTCAGATTAGGTTATTTGACTCAAGGTGAGGTCAGCAGAAAGTTTGATGTGGGTGGCTATAAGATACCTTCCTTTTACTGCCTGCCTAAATTACATCAAAATTTGCAGAGTCCTCCTCGCCATCCAATTGTTGGTGCTCATAAATATTTTTTAACCAATATGGGCTTACTTATACATGAATATCTAAAGTCTTATGCTATGAAGTTATAGTCTTACATAAAAGACTCTTTTGATATTTTGGATAGATACAGGATATTAAGTGGAGCAGTGATATGTATTATGTAGTTATGGATGTGAAAAGTTTATACACTAGCATTAGACATCAGGATGGCATTAAAGCCTTAAATTATTTTTTAGGAAATTCTCTGTTGTCTTGTTACATTATAGAACTTAGACATTTTTGTTTATTAAATAATTATTTTGTTTTTGATGGATGTGTTTACCATCAGTTACAAGGTACTGCAATGGGCGCATCTTTTGTCCCCATGTACGCAAATTTGTTCATGGCACTTTTTGAGTTGGAATATCTGTATAAGCATGAGTTTGTGAGAAATAATGTCACTGCTTATTACAGATATACTGATGATTTCATTTTTATTTGTAAGGGTGGCAGACATAATGTTATGAACTTCTGTTTGGATTTATAACATAACATTTATGGTTTGAAATTTGATGACATATAGTGTGGTAGCATGGTCCATTTTTTAGATTTGGTACTAGAAGGAATTAATGGTGGGGGCATTAAAACATCTGTACACAGGGAATTTGTTGATGACTTTCATTTTTTGCATGGGGCTAGTTTTCATCCCCAGCATTTATTGGAAGCTTTACCCTATGGGGAGTTTCTTCGTATGCATAGAATTTGCAGTGACTGGGGGGATATTGTAAGAGAGTGTAGGTACACTTTTCATATGTTTGTCAATAGGAGTTATAACTATAACATGGTTAAGAAGTCTTTACAGAGAGTTGTAGCATATAGATTGGGACTAAATCAGTGTCAAGTGTCATGAATAAAGAGGGGAAAAAGAATTTTGTAAAAATCAGATATATTTTGTTTCAGTGTATAATAGTTTGAGTAGTAGGATTAACAAAATATTGCATAACTGCTGGAAATTTTTACTTCAGCATGTGGAGTTGGAAAGAATAATTGCAAATAGTCCTTGTATTTCCTCTAAAAAAGGAAAAAAAGTTTAGTTATTTTTCCATGCCTAATGAGACATTATATACAACACCCGCCATGAGGGGTATCCATCCTTGTGATAGTTGCTCTATATGTTCCTGTGCTGTTACAAATTTTACGAAAATAAATGGCACCAAGTTTTTACCTGGTGGTAGCTTTTCATATAATAGTAAAGGAGTAATATATGTTCTTAGATGTCCCTGTAATTTGTTTTACATAGGAGAAAGTAAAATAAAATTAAGTATAAGAATGCAGGAACATATAAGAGATATAAAGAATGGTGAAGGGGAAAGTAACATTGCAATGCACTTTAAAACAGTTCATAATGCTGATTATTCTTCATTAAAAGCTTCTGTTTTAGAACAAGATTTTATGAAAATCGGTGAAGTATGTGACATCAAGGATAAACTTCTTTATAAAGAATTTATTTATATTTTAAAGTTCAATACTATGGTACCCGTAGGTTTAAATTTAGAGATTAATTGGAAACAATTATTATGTAATTGATTAATTAATTAATGAATGGTGCTATAAAAAGTTTGTGTAATGCTGTGTGTTTGTATTACTCCTGGAAGGCTCTGAGCCGAGGTGCTAGAGTTCTGAGTTCTTCATTAAACCTGTGTTTGTATTGTGGCAGGTTGTGGATTTCTTTTTGCTTCTTTTCCTCAAGTTGTTACATAAAGCTGAATATTGTCTGCATAAAAAGGTTATTTTATCTATTCAACAAGATCTCATTTTTTGAAATTACATACTGAGAACAACACTAATGTGGAAACTGAACTCTGATGAAACTAACAATTCAGTGGATGATTGTATGAAATATTAACTCTAGATGATGATGGTGATAGACACCAACGTGGTAGTATCTCACCTATGACTCTGCCAGTTCATGATCAAATATGACCATTTCTGATGTATAAACTCCACTCAGAAACTTACATTTGTACAACAGCTAAAGAGTTATACTAGCTAACAGTGATGGAGTGTGATTATAATCAAACTGATCTGCCATTTCTTTATGTGTGTGAAGGCAACAGTTTGGCATGGATTTCAGTTCCATGTAGTCCACAGAACCTGGGATCCATTCTTTGGCCAAAAAGTTGGATCACCTTGTGTATTGTTAAGATTCTTTTGGATGGTGATGATCCCAGGGTGATTATGCAGGTTCCGAATGTGGTTATTGAAGATTGGGCAATGAAAAAAGTGCAAATGGAGTCATCAGTTACAGCTTTTTCTCTGTGACTATCGGATAAACAGGCATTCAAGCTGTTCAGGGAATAATGATAAACTAGAGAATGGCAAAGAGGAAATATGCTCAGACAGGTATGGCATGCATAAGGTATGGATGCCATTTTGGGTTAGAATTCCTTAATATACAATGTCATGCAGGCTCTTCAGCTGTCAGTCCTAATCATTAGAGAAACAACCACCTGTTATAAACAAAAACAAAGTTCATGTACTTCCAAAAGGCTGCCTAATTTGCACTATCAAACCAAAACAAGATAAACCCATACTAGAAGACAATGTTTAAAGAGCTACTTTAGCACTTTTGCTCCAGAAATACAAAGGAACTTCATCAGAGCCACCTGCCATAGCCGTTGATCATTAAGGTAGTTAATTTTCAAATTGATCAAACATGTACCTTGGAAAATCAAACTTTACCATGGTTTGGCCAATGCAGCTGTCCAGAAAGAAAGGCTCTGCACCAATACCTTCAGAATCTTCTTCACGACAACTGTCCTACTACTTGTAATTGCACAATGATGCAAGCCATTAGATGGAAACATCAAAGTTGTCTCTTTCATGAGCCAGATACTACACTATCATTCATACAGTGTAATCTGTTGCAAAAAAAAAAACAGTTAATAATTTATCACTATCTAAGCCTACCCCTGATCGTGATATCTTAATCCTCTCTCAGGACGTATAAGAGTAGTATAAAGACCACATACATTTACTGCAGGAACAAGTTCAACCAATCCATAGTTCTAGCCTGGCTAAGATGTACCAGTATGGGCCTTTATTGCTAACGAACAAGCAAGACAACAAAGCAATGGTAAGGAATCATTTTTTTTGTCAATTTCTAACCAATATGTAGCTTTAGATAAGGTAGACGAGTCTACCTTAACTAAAACACACTCAGCAAATGTGTTGTTCTCCCACAGATGGTTTCAATATATTCAGTCTCAGCACAAGAAGGTAAAAAAAAAAATTAAATTCTACAAACTATTCAGCAAGGCACTACATAACTTGTTTTTGTGTCTTTTGGCTTTTCTTGGTTAGGGGTCGCCAGAGCGGAACTCCAGTCCCCTAATGATTGGCAGTAGTTTTTTACATGCCGAGTTGCCAGCCCTAATGCACAACCTTCAACGAAGGTATGCCCATTCACGCATGTCTCCACATAGAAGACACTCTAGCTGAGAATCGAACAGGACAACGTCTTACTGTGAGGCGACAACGCTACCACAGCACCACCACCGCAGTATAGCAAGGCACTACATAACTGATTTAGCATAATCATAAGAAGTCTACTGCCAAAGCCAGCAAGGCACCGAATAACTGATTTAGCATAATCATAAGTCTACAGCCAAAGCCAGCAAGGCACTACATAACTGATTTAGTATAATTATAAGAAGCCTACTGCCAAGGCCGCGGTGGTGCAGTGGTTAGCATTGTCGCCTCACAGCAAGAGGTTCTCTCATTCAATTCTTGGCTGGAGCACCTTCTGTGTTGAGTCTGCATGCCCTTTCCATGGCTGAGTGATGTTTAAAGACATGCAGGTAGGTGCGTGTGTGAATGGGTGTGCCTTCTTTGAAGGTTGGGCATTGGGCTGGCAACTCGGCACTGTAAAAATCCACTGACAATCACTAGCAGACCGGAGTTCTGCTGTGGTGACCCCTAACCAGGAAAAGCTGAAAGACACGCATAAGAAGTCTACTGCCAAAGCCAGCAAGGCACCAAATAACTGATTTAGCATAATCATATGTCTACTGCCAAAGCCAACAAGGCATTAAATAACTGATTTAGTATAATCATAAGAAGTCTACTGACAAAGCCAGAAAAGCACTAAATACCTGATTTAGTATAATCATAAAAAGTCTACTGCCAAAGCCAGCAAGGCACCAAATAACTGATTTAGCATAATCATAAGTCTACTGCCAAAGTCAGCAAGGTGCTAAACAGCTGATTTAGTATAATCATTAGAAGTCTACTGCCAAAGCCAGCCAAAGCACAAAATAACTGATTTAGCATAATCATAAGTCTACTGCCAACACTAGCAAGGCACCAAATAACTGATTTAGCATAATCATAAGTCTACTGCCAAAGCCAGCAAGGCACTAAATAACTGATTTAGCATAATCATAAGTCTAATGTCAAAGCCAGCAAGGCACTAAATAACTGATTTATTATAATCATAAGAAGTCCTGCCAAAGCCAGCCAAGGCACTAAATAACTGATTTAGCATAATCATAAGTCTACTGCTAAAGCCAGCTAAGCACTAAATAAGTGGTTTCTCAAAATCATAACAAGTCTACTGCCAAAGCCAGCTAAGGGCTAAATAAGTGATTTAGCAAAATCATAACAAGTCTACTGCCAAAGCCAGCTAAGCACTAAATAAGTGATTTAGCAAAATCATAACAAGTCTACTGCCAAAGCCAGCCAAGGCACTAAATAACTGATTTAGCATAATCATAAGTCTACTGCTAAAGCCAGCTAAGCACTAAATAAGTGGTTTCTCAAAGAGAAAACCAAGAGGTTCTTGGATGATGTGTTCATTCTCATTCAGGGCGACCTTGACACTGCAACTAAGTTGGTTGACGAGATGAATGAGTCTTGTACTTTCTTAAAATTCACTTACAAATTTTCTACCAGCGAAATTGATTATTTAGATGTCAAACTTATAAAAGACCCTTCTAATAATGGCATCTTTTCTAGCATTTACAGGAAGCACACCTATTGTAATGCTTTTTTGCATTTCACTAGCAGTCACCCATGGAAACAAAAAAGATCGATTGTCAAGGGCCAACTTGTTAGGGCCACTCGCATGTGTAACACATCTAAGGCGTTTGAAGAGGAGTGTTCCACCCTCAAGAACATGTTTTTAAATAGGGGTTACCCGGGTGAATTGATTGATAGTCTGATTGATGAAGTCTCTATGAAAAGGGCTTCAGGGTTTTACAAACCCCTTTTGGAGGGAGGTAATTTGAACACCTCACAGACTCTTGACTTGGTTGACTCACCTTTGGACGTTTCACTAACTAGTGTCTTTTCCTGCAATGTTGATGAGCCTTTACAAAACTTTAATGATCAGGTGGCCAGGTTCATCTTCACATATGGAAACCATGCTAGTACAGTGTGTTCCATCATTAGAAAAAATTGGCAGTTCATTTCAAATAACACATATTTGCTTGAGGCTTTGGGTACTTACCCTCTATTTGTATATAAAAGGGGCAAAAACCTCAAAGAATTGTTGCAAACTTGGGATACACAAAATATAACATGCAGACAAACGGGTACTTTTAGTTGTGGCATATGCAACCAATGTAGATTTATAAAGGCAGGGAACTCTTTTACCATTAGAGATGTAAAATACTTCATTAAATATAGAATTTCTTGTGAGACTAGGTCGGTGGTGTACATTGCTCTTTGTAATTGCTGTAAGGCATATTATGTTGGTAAAACTGACCGTAGATTACGGGACAGGATTTACCAACACAGCTACACCATAAAAAAGCAGAAACTTGATAATGCCCTGTCAAAACATGTCATGGAAAATCTTGGGCACAGTTTTTGCTTTATGGGAATTGACATGGTAACCTTAGGAATAAGAGGAGGACCCCAACCTTTACTATTGGAAATAAAAGAGTTGGAATGGCAATTGCTACTTAATGCTTTTGCTCCACCAGGCTTAAATGAAGCATGTAACATTTCGGTAATATTAAAATATAAAAGTTACCTTAGACCTTGACTGTATGGTCACAATTTATTTGACATATCTTGGTTGTTTGTTGCTGATGCAATAATCACCAGCCCGTTTATGTTTAAATTTTATAACTTATCCCCCTTTTGACAAGGTGGGCACAATGACACCATGTTGCTCTTTTTTTTTTTTTTTTTTTTTTTTTTTTTTTTTTTTTTTTTGGGTATATTGTACCATTTACTTTTAAAAATTTTTTACAATAGACATAAAAATTGTTTAGATTTAATATATGGGGTTTGTTGTATTGGGATTTTGTTCTTGTCATGTTTAGTTATGTTTTAGCCTTTGAATATGAAAACGCCAGGTAATTTATTCACTCAACTTGTGTCTGGGCGTTTTTTTTAACTAAATGAAGAATACGAGCCTCACCTGTAGAGGAAATGATGTCATTAGACTGTGTTTTAACTCTTATAAAGCACTTTGATGCCTTATTTTAATTGTCTGAGGAAGCTACTGTTTAACAGTGGCGAAAACGCTTTGAATAAAGTACGTTAAATTGGCTTTTGGTGTCCTTTGCTACATTCCGGTTCCAGTGTTTATTGGTTGTTTATTTTCTTTGCTGTACTGGTTTCTCAAAATCATAACAAGTCTACTGCCAAAGCCAGCTAAGGGCTAAATAAGTGATTTAGCAAAATCATAACAAGTCTACTGCCAAAGCCAGCTAAGCACTAAATAAGTGATTTAGCAAAATCATAACAAGTCTACTGCCAAAGCCAGCTAAGGGCTAAATAAGTGATTTAGCAAAATCATAACAAGTCTACTGCCAAAGCCAGCTAAGCACTAAATAAGTGATTTAGCAAAATCATAACAAGTCTACTGCCAAAGCCAGCTAAGGGCTAAATAAGTGATTTAGCAAAATCATAACAAGCCAAAGCCAGCTAAGCACTAAATAAGTGATTTAGCATAAGCATAAGAAATCTACTGCCAAAGTCAGCTAAGCACTAAATAAATGATTTAGCAAAATCATAACAAGTCTACTGCCAAAGCCAGACAACACTAAATAACTCATTTAGAATAATCATAGGAAGCCTACTGCCAAAGTCAGCAATGCACTAAATAACCGATTTAGCATAATCATAATATGTATTATCTTTACGGTCATTGGGCCTTATTTTTATTCTTTTTTCCACACAAGTCAATATGTTTACTTATATATTTAGCTCACTTTGTTTTCCTGTTTGTTAACTAATTTGTAAAGAGCACAGTGTCTGCAACTTACTGTATTCATTTTCATGACTGGGCCATTACTGTCATGTTATACCATCTGTCTGGGTGCAGAGAGGGAGTTAATAGGGTATATATTAGAATACCAACAAAGCCGTTAATTGAATGGCCTTATCATCGAAAATGCCAGTGTTAGAAGTGTGTTTTGTGAAATTGCAGTACAGTGAAGATCGGAAAATTTGATCTTTCCTCACTGTAATGTGATCTCAGAGTTGGTGTATATAATTAGCAGGGGTGTGGGGGGGGCACAGCCCCCTACAAAATGGAGTTCTATCACTGGCATTTTTGATGATTAGGTCATTTGTTTAACGGTTTTGTTGGTGTTCTAATATAGACCAGTTAATACATTTTAATCATACTTCTATGGCTATTATTACATTTTTTTAAATGTTTCCTTGTGCTATAAGCTTCAAGTGGTTTTAATGATGACATTTTTATCGTGGAATGCTAGCAATGAAGTCTTGTGAGTTAGTATATATATATATGGAAAGGTGAAGTCAATAATGATTTCCACCAGTAGGTTAAGATCAGTCACAAGCATCAGAGATGTGCCTTACCTTCTTGTCCAGGACTGTGGCATCATTGTTTGGTGACTTTGTTAAAGAACAGTGTTTTAACTGCTGTGTATAAAAAAATAGAGTGTTCAGTGCAGTCTCCTAGGAAGTGAACAACAGATGGTACCTAATTAAATGCTGTATAATTGTCATCTTATAATGCTAGAAAATATTTATGGTACCAATAATGACATCCTAATATTGTTTTACACATTTTTTGCTAATGTCACTGAGATACAAACCAATAATTGCCTGATAATTTGGGCCTGGAATTTGAATATGGTTCCTGATATTAGTTTACACCACTCTATCTTTGCAAGAGAGAAGAGAGAGAGACATACACAAAAGGTAGGTAAATATCTTAAACTAATGAATACCTGATGATGGTCTTGCCAATTTTTAAAGGAATTTAAAGCTACAGGAACCTGCTAACAAATATATTTTGCCATATTTGAAAGGAAAAAGTAGAGCAAATGTTTATGGGCATTCAGATCTTTCAGTGTTTTCTCATATCAAGAGGCAGTGTGTAAGGTTTGTCGCTATGAATACCAAAACAAAGCTCACAAATTTATGGTGGGTAGTATTTTCTCACTCATACCTGCAGACCCAGATGAGCATAGCAGGCTACCTGTGAAGGTCATGTTGCTGTCAGTTAAGGTAGGCATTTAGTGTTTAATGATACATCAGGCAATCAAAGCCCTAAAGGAACAAATAAATATTGCTTATGAGGTGTATAGCTACTAAATTTAAAAACAAACAACATTTGCCCAAGTACAAAATGGGTACATTTGTAATAGTTGTTAACAACAAGAAAATACTCAACTTTGACTTATAGAGAGCTGGTCTTTATGCATGGGCCTAGGTCGACATATTAAGGGCAGAGTGCTGAGTAGAACCATTAAAGTTATTCTAATTAACTGATATTACCTGGGTGTATGTGGGCTGTATCTTCAAACTGTTTGAAAACAATTTGATTCATGTAGATGAAATGACTAAAAAAAGCTGCTCACTTTCTAAGACATTTCCATTTACACAATCTCTCACAAGACAGCAATGGTCATTTCAAATCTTAGTTAACCAAATGGAAGTTAAAGAAGCCATGGACTTCATGTCCAGAAGCAAAGTTCCAGAAATGGATGGTCTAATCAATGAAAATTATATGCTTCTAGCTCCCTTGCTGAATACCAATCTCATTAGTCTCAGGTTCTTAGACTCTTTTATATTGGCTACTGTCATAGTATTTCCTAAACCTAACAAGAATTTATAACTGGTTTGTAAATATAGACTCCTTTCCTTGTTGATTATACAGACAAAAATATACAGCAAAATCTGAAGTAAGAGATTACAGAACTTGGTTTCTGATGTAACTACAATACAAACTATTTAAAAAAAAAAAAAAAACAAAAACAAAAAGAAAAAAAAAGATTACCACATGCCAACTAATTTGGACATTTCAGCCTACTCTCTCATAGGGAGAAATACCAGTCAAGGATGTCCCCATCCCATATTACTCCTAGCAATAGGGTTGATAGCTAAATCCAGTGGCTCAAAGGATGAAAACTGCTAGGGGGAAAAATGTGTAAGCTATAATGTTTACAGACACATGTATTTATGTCTCAGTTACATACTTCTCAACTCTACTGCTTTTGATTACAAATTTTGATTCTCATCCTTGTTTGAGATGCTGACATGAATTACTGATTTTTACATACATTTTTATAGGATCATAGGAAGTTACTAGGCTATTGGCCCTGAGGCCCTTACAGGCCTAGTCAAAAATTTAGCTCATTTTCCGACAAGTCAGCACCTGATGCCCATGTCCAGCAGGGACACAGGTGGAATCCCCGGGATGTATTTTCTCTTCCCCATCCAGTTATCCAGGTCATGCTTAAAAATGGTTAATGAAGTACTCTACTTGACTTGGAGAGGGAGTCTGTTTCACAGAAAGGGGAGTCTCTAGGACACAAATCTCTCCCGCCAACAAGTCCTATTGATGTCACACATCAGGTTGACGTCGCAAGTGTGGGTTACCTCCAGTGGAGCTTGACTTGCAGATATGCAGCAGTTCCATCAACGCGGGGTCTGAGATTACTTTATATTCCAGACAGAGGTCACCTCTGAGGAGTCTGTATGAGACTGAGTGAAGGGACAGGGCCTTTAGCCTATCTGTGTTGGGTAGATGTTTGAGGCTCTGGATTCTCCTGGTGAGGAACCTCTGTGGTATCTCCAGCTGCTGCATGTGCTTTGTGAGGTACATACTGAAAGGGGTGTTGTACTCAATAATGGGTTTTATAAGGGAAGAATACAGGTATGTTATAACCTCTTTGTCCCTGGATGAGATACCCTTATTAATAAGGTGGGCCATGTAGAAAGCTTTCTGTACAACAGAGGCAATATGGTCGTCAAAAGTCAGTTTTCTATCAACCTGCATGCCCAAGTCCCTCAAGACTGATGGCATGCTTAGCACCTTGTTATTAATGTGATAATTTGCGGAGACATCACTCTCTCCAAAGAGGATGACGATGCATTTTTGACATTCAGTTTGAGGCCGTATTTCTGGCACCAGTCATTTGTTTGGGTAAGACCCTCTGCCCTCTTGGAGGATGTCCACATCACTTGGAGAACTGATGACAGTGACCTTCTCGCAGTCATCTGCAAACTTGGTCAGCCATAACCCACTGGTTTTGGCCTGCACTTCAGAAAGTGTATACCAAACAACAGAGGCCTCAAGACTGACCCCAGGGGTACACCATTCATTACAGGTCTACTGCCTGAGGTGGCTTCCCCTATTCTGACTAGGTGGGTTTTATCAGTGAGCCAGTTTGCTACCCATCTGGTAACATATGGATTGATGCCTAGGTGACAGAGTTTATCTATTATACCCAAGTGGGGAATAGTATCGAAGACTTTGGCCAGGTCAAGGTAGGTGGTGTGCACCATCTTCCCCTCGTCCATGGCTTTGGTGACTGTCTCAAAGAAGTCCAACAAATTTAAAAGGCATGAACTCCCCTTGACTAAAACAAACTGTGTGGGATCAAGTGTTTGGAGGGTGCCAATGTCCTTGTTAATGGGGTCCATGATAAGCTGCTCCATAACCTTGCAGATCAGGCTAGTTAGGCTGATGGGTCTATAATTTCCAGGATCAGTGGACACTCCACCTTTCTACAAAGGGATGACAGAGGCTGTTCTCCACTTGGCTGGGATGAAGCTAGTACTCAGGCTTTGGTTGAATAGGGTGCCTAATGGTGCTGCAAGTTCCTGTCTGAGTTCATGTAGGGTGCAATCTGGGATGTTATCAGATCCCATGGAGGCTGTGTTTTTTGCCTTTGAAAGGGCAGTGATGACTTGCCCCATAGAGATAAGAGGAGTTTTAAAACATGATTTCTGAAAACTTTTGCATAAGCAGCATTTTTGTCTGCATTAGTAAGGATCAGAGGACATAGAGTGCAGTTTATATCCCATCATGGGACTGGGTGGGGGGCAAGAGCTATCATAGCGAGAGATTTACAGTATACCAAAATTGTGATGGTAAGCTGACTTATTCCTGTAGTAACACTTTAGTCAATGTCACTTACTACCACACCCTTGTTGTTATCCATTGGAGGAACATATGTCTTCCTTGTTATCGATATATAGAGTTTATAAAACTCTTAAGGCAATTCCCACAGCAAGAGGAAAGGTTGAGGTGATTGGCCTAGCAGACTGGATGAGTCCAGGGCCTGCCTTTAGGTAAGAAAAGAAGGAGCTCCAAATACATCTGTGACCCTAAAGTCATTTTATGATGGGCTAGTATAAACTGTATTAAGCATTACTAAAACAAATTTTAATAATATGCTAGTGCAGTTTGTTTGTTGCATTACACTAATAATTCAGAACCCATGTGTGCAAATCTGGGTTCAGATACTGTTAAAGACTTTACATTTTGCTAGGTTATTTTATTAGCTGCACTTAATTGCTATTAGTATTGTAGCCAGGTATATTGCAGGGCCTTACTGACCCTAGGTTGTTTTTTGTGCTTATAATTTGGGTTGAAGACTTGACCATCTGCATTCTGCTGAATTACTTTTGGCCTACATAGCCTTTCAGTCCTATATCTTCTGGGTATATATTCTCTTAAACTGATAACAAAACTTGAGCCTTTGTATGTTACAGATACTTCTAGACATGTTGCAACATCTTGTAAGGGTTTACAGTGAGGCTTTGAGTGCATTTAGCACTCATTTTTATCGCATACCTACCTCTGAGTTCCCTGATTTAAGTAATACCCAGGCAGTAGCCATTCATGCGACTCCCCCTTTTCATCATTCTTGACAAGCTAACTCTTTGTTTTCAGTAAGTACTGCTTGATTTGTTTCTAACTTCAGAATATCTGCCTAAATACTTTATATATAAATTGTCAGGGTCTACTTGTTAGTTTCATATACAAACACCTTGAATGACATTTTCCCTGTAAAAGCACACTTGAAATTTCACCAGTACCTACTTGCACACAGGACAACTAGTCAACTAGTTTGCAGTGACAAGCACTATCCCCAGAGTTGAAAACTGGATACTCCTGACATTGCTTTGTATTCTCACTCCAACTGTCTAATCAAAAACAAGGGTCTTTTGCCATGGATATGAGCTTTCCCACTGTCTCTATTACCAGCTTGGTGGATATAGGCATCTTGAAACAATGTATAAATTACCTCATGTTTACTGACAACCAGTTAATTCCCAAACAAACTGATACAGTATGTGACAGATGTATTTACACAATATCACTGGAGCAAAGCTCTCACATAAAGGTACTCCTAGTGTCAATAAGTTTGTCAGTAGGACACACGCTGCACCCATCACACACAATTCAAAGCAGACATATAGTCCCACACATGCTGAGGCACTTAAATGTAACCATCTTAAACCCCAAAGACCTCCTAGACAAAGTACACATAACAAATACCAAAAGCAGCACCAAATGCACTCTTTCAAAACAACTCCCACATCAGTACATACAGTCACATCTCATGGATCTTCTACGTCTAAGCCCATAAGGCAAGCCACCACACAATCCAACATTCTGTTCATTGGAGACTCCATCGTGAGACACACTGATGTCCCTCTCACCAGGCTGAGTGAGGAGAAAGTCATGGTCAGTTGCTAATGAGGGGCTAGGAACCGCCACACTACACATGCACTCAGGTCATTGGACCACACGTACCAGTATGACTCAGTCATAGTCATAGTGGGAGTAAATGACCTGAGATGTACCTCCCTAGACTATATGAATAGAGACATCATGGAGCTCTCAGAATATGTGTCTCAGGCTGGTACCATCCTGGCATTGAGCAGCATTTTACCTTCTACAAGGATGATGCCAAAATGCAAACAAAAGATGAAAGACTTTAATAACTGGCTTAGTTTCTGATGTCATTCTAAGGGGGGTGTGCAATATTTGTCAGCATGGATGGAGATAGTCAACAGACCACACTGCTTTACCAGAGATGTTCTGCACCTCTCCCCTCTAGGCTTTTAAATATTAGCTAAAACATTGTCTTCCCCCATGCTGCCTTTTATAGGCAATACCAAACTGAAAGTACTTCTGACATAGCAAATCAAAACCAAGAAAATCTGAATGCATTACTGCTCAGTGCTAGGAGTCTAAACAAAAAATTCCAATCTCTAGAAGCTTTTCTCATGCTGGAGAATGCTGACATCTGTGCAGTCACTGAAACATGGTTTAAAGCCACAGAGAGGACACTGACAGTGAAAGGTTACAATCCCTTCCACACATGTAGACCAGTTGCTACACAGACAGGGACTAAATGTGGAGTTGTTTCAATTTACATCAAAAATAAATATACCTCAAGGCTGGTCAAACAGGACAATAGACTTGAGCTACTCCATGTTCAAATTACCATAGCCAAAATGCAATACCACTTTCTTTCGAGCTATAGGTCCCCCTGCATGACCCAGCAAATCCATACCATGAATTTAAACTTAATGGGAACATTCATCATCCAACCCAATACCATATTCATAAGCAACTTTAATTACTCCACTATTAACTGGGAATCCTATATGACACCAAATGTACAGGCACAGAGATTCCTGAATTTACAAACACAAACTCCCTGGATTAGATTGTCAATACACCAACCAGGGGTGCAACCATACTAGATCTGGTCATCACTAATATAGGACAGTGCTGCACACCCCCTAGTGCAATGTCTTCTCTGGTAAGATCAGTCAACAAAATGGTCTTCTTTGAAGTAAAAATAAAACCTGGACCCCCAGATAACCCTGGAATATTATGGAACTACTCTAAGACTAACTTCTTGCTATTAAGTGATAACCTGGTAACATTTGAAGCCCTCATAAACCCTGAGAATACTGCTTCCTATACAGAACTGTTCACAGAAACCATGTATAGGCATGTTAATAGCTGCATAGAGGCAGCTGTACCCATCAGGAAGGAGAGAACTAACTCAAAAAAAAAGAAAATCCACCCTGGTAGAATCACATGGAATCACAAAATCAGAAAGGAAGGAAGAAAATCATGGCAAAAATTGGGAGGTGCGGCACCCAGCAGGATAAAAGCACTCTCATCAAACTGAACAGACAACTGAGAGGGCAAATAAAGTCTGCCAAAGCCAAATTTGAGGTAGATTTGGCATCCCAGGTCAAGGACAACCACAAGGCATTCTTTAGCTATGTCCACAACCTCAAAGGAAGTGCACAAAAGTGTGCAGAGCTCGTTTCAAATGGAGCCACCTATACTGAGCCAGAAGATATACCAAACCTACTGGCTGACAAATTCAGCTCCAACGTTATCCCTCTCTCCTACCCTCAACCTTCCCTCAGTAAATACCATCAATTGTAACTCCCCTGCTATCACCAGGGAACAGGTCCTTAATGCTCTCTCTAAGGCTAAGAACACAGCATCAATGGCCCTATACAATATCCCAGAATGCCTTCTAAATAGCATGAAACATGACCTATCAGGTCCTCTGGAATTGTTATTTAACTGTAACCTCCAAACAGGCTTTTTGCCTCATGAATGGAGAACAGCAACAGTCATCCCTCTTCACAAAGGTAGGCCCTCTACAGACCTTGTAAACTACACACCCATAAGTCTCACTAGTCTTACATGCAAAGCCATGGAAAGAATCAATAATGATATAGTAAACCTCCAGACACTGGACCAAACCCAGTTTTGTTTCAACAAGAGGTCATCCCTACTCAACCTGGTGGACTTCTTTGAGAAGGTCTCCAAAGCAATGGATGAGGGCAAAATGGCTCACACTGACTACCTTGACCTGGCCAAGGCATTTGACACAATACCCCACTCAGGTATTGTTGACAAACTCAAGACGTTAAGTACAAACTCGTATGTCACCCAGTGGATAACCAACTGATTCACAGACAGGACCTAGGAAGTTAAAATTGGGGAGTCCATCTTTACAAAGAGGACAGTCACATGTAGAATCCCTCAGGGATCAGTCTTTGGACCACTCCTTTTTGGCATTTACTTCTGTGAAGTCAATGCCAATGTCAATAGTCTCTGTCTGACTACATTCTACATTTGCAAATGATTACAAATTAGGAGTTGTCATTGAATCCCACACTGACACAAATGTTCTCCAGGAAGGGCTGAAACAGACAAACAACTGATGTCAGAGCCATGGACTAAAACGAAATGCCAAGAAATGTATAATAGTATCCTTCAGGATGTCATTCACCCCTGGTAACTATCATATTGACAACACACCCCTTCGTGTTGACCCAGTAGTCAGGGACTTGGGGACACACATAGACAGTAATCTAGACTTTGACCATCATGTGTTTGCAGTCGTGAGGAAATCATTCTATATTTCACAACTTATAAACAAGGGTATGGCATCTAGGTCAAAGGAAGTCATTGTTTCACTGTATTCTGCATTCATCAGAGCAATCGTTGAGTACAGCATCCCCTTTGGTTGGTACCTAACCAGGCATATCCAACAAATGGAATGTCCACAGAGGTTCCTCACTAAAAGAATACAGGGCACAAGTACAATGTCCTATGCAGACCACTTCATGGCTCTATACCTGCATTCTGTCTCCTACAGGCTGTTGAAGGGTGATCTATGCCTGGCATACAGGGCATTGTCAGACCCCCACTCTGATGAACCTCCTGAATATGAGCAAAACTAACAGCACCAGAATTACCCATTCTAAAGAATTAAACCTTCCCTGTGATATAAATAGGACCTGCTGGAGAGACTGGTATGTATCTCAGAGACTACCCCAGCCATGTGAAGCAGAGTTCCTCCCTAACTCAATTCAAGTGTAACTTGGTCAACTGGATAGGGAACAGAAAATTCATCCCTGGCTTGGTACCTATGTCTCTAATGGACACAGGTAACCTGTAAATGCTCATCTCCCAAGCTCCTGCTTACACTTATCAAGGGTACCAGAACTTGTCAGAGATTTGGGATGCATGGCTAGGCTTAAAAAGACCCTTGCTTTCATTAGCGTAGTAAACACCTATGAACATATGAATGTAAATGCAACCCTGATGGGTCCAACTGTTTAAGCTGGTCGTTAATTACTGGTAAACTGCAAGATCTCATAAGCATACTAGCTTAAACTGCTTGAACTAGTTATGTTAACTATAGTGTGATTACTTTTATGTGTATGTAAATTTGCCTGTGTCACAAGTGATTATTCAATAAAGGTGTTAGAAAAAAATGCTTGAACTAGTATTATATTACAAATAGATCATAGAACTGTTCCTAAATATTTACGGAACATCTCCCTGCCTGTGCGGGACATCTACTATCATTCAGAAGCAAGCGTTTAAAAAAGCAGCTTAGCTTTTCCTATTCAGCCGATATGGGAAACTCTAACCTAAACAACGAGATCATGGCAAAACATTAAAATGATTAAGAGTAAGAGTGACACAGACAAGCAGTGCCCTGCAAGATATTTTATAAACCATTGACTGAAGCTGCCAATGTCATCTGTATGAACCATACCTCGATGATCTTGCTTGATAGCTCTCACTTCTGGTAGGAGACCAGCAGTCTGGGTTATCATGTTAAACCTATAGCTGATCATTAATCCTGAACATCCTGTACTTTGTAGCTCATGAGAATTTTCTTTTGCTTATCTTTTTATTATTACTGCAATTGGTCATAGCTAAGAACAAGCCTCAGTGAAGTCCACTTTTAACAATAGGAAAGAGAAAATCCATTAGAAAGTGAATAAATAAATATATTATGGGATAAGGCCAAGACAAAAGAAATGATCAACCATCAATTTCAGTTTCAAGGGAATGCAAAGTTACAAGCTGTGCAATATCTGCCAGTTTAAAGGACATTTCTAAAATGCCACTTACCTTAACTGTACATTTTTTGGGGGCAGCACTCTGGCAAGTTGCTGCTATGGGTGAATCAGTGGATTGCAGACTATGCATTGGTTGGAGATGGAGTAGTTCCCATCACAGGCTTAAATTGATTCATCTAAAGGCAGATAACAAAAAGGTAAGAACAGTAATATGCTTTCTCTGCTTAGAACATGGCTGACAAGATTAACAGCTATCAAAATTCTGATAAGGAGGGTCATATTGTCAGGTTTTATAGGGGTTAGGTAGTGGCAATAATCTCTGACAACAGTAAGCTTTGCTGAGTTTAAATAAATGCTAACTATTAAATGATGAATGCAATGCCTATATATGTTGCTATCCAGTAATGCATTCAAAGCAAATGGCAGCAAGCCTTTGAAACAAGAGTTAATAAAGAAGTTCCTGCCAAAGGACAGAAGAATCTTATCTGACAAGGAGCAAAATGGTTAATCTAAAACAGATAAGAAGGTGGGACCTCAGTTCAGAGCAGACAGAGGTGCAAAAAGGAATCATTTATTGGTAGATAGAGCCATATTAGGTGATAGAAAAGCTACAACACAGGAATTGTACACCCTCTTTGCAACAGTCCTGTACTTAAGTATCCCACTCATCAACTATGTCAGATGACATTAAGTCAAAGTAAAGCAGAGTAAATAATTTATATGGTAGAAAGTGGGGTAGGCTCATTGTCATGGCTCAAAGTAGATGTCCTGGAGGTACTGAGCTTGCTTCAAGGTTAGACGTTTGTGGCACCATGTTCGCTAAAGTTTTAATGATCATTTTTATCTACATGGTGGGAGGGATGAATTTCAGACCATGACCTTGCTGACCCTTAGTTTGCTTTGAGATTAACAACTGGAGGATGATAGGGGGTAGTGGGATTGTGCAAAAGGCAATGACTTACTCATTCCAATGGAGAAGGAAAGGTGAGCCATTTCACTGCATTAGTGACAATGGCAGAGACTTGGAGTTACAGCAAGACTGCAACATGCCCTCTGTTGTGTCAAACAGTGTTTCATGATTTAAACAGATTTTGTGATATGCATGGAAGGAAGCACATGCCACTAAGTCAGTATTGTAGGTCTAGTTTAGATTGCACATATTTCAGGCCATTGGTGGAGGTGATAGACACTTAGTAGACAAGTGTACATGCCACACATGATGATAGCTGTGATCCATGGCTCTTCCATCTCTCTTAGGATCATCTGTGGGAAACAAACAGGCTAATGGGAGATAGGGGACCTTTAATAATGGAAGAGAGAAAGACATACAAAAAAACTATTGCAAACTCTTAGTGATCAGATTACAAATTGAGAGGGTTGTGATGCTCCTGCACTGGCCCAGTAATCAAGGAGCCTCACAAGGGCCTGCACACCTGGGGACCTACCCCTAGGCCATCTCCTACTTACCTATTTCTTTCCTCCTTACCTCATATTTTAGGCTTAATTTGTAACTCCCTCCTTACTCCACTAGAGGGCAGCAGAGCTCAAAGCAACTAGAATTATTTCTTACTGCTAGCCAAACGCCTGCAGCCCTGTGGAGTAGCCTTCATCTGTTATCCCTACTAGAACCATTACTGTATATAATTACCTCCCTCTATCAGATAGGTAAAGAATTAACCTTATTAGTGTCTATTATTAATACAAGTGAACCCCTCTGACAGAGAGCAAATGTAGTAACCTTTTATTGTTTATTACTCATTCACCAGAAAGCTTATTTGACTGCCCTTTCTACTCCTGTCCTAGAACTCCTAATCAACTTTCTAAACTAGTCACTTTTCCTGCTTTAAAACTCCTTACTATTACCTCTCTCTCCTATATATCTTTTCTAAATGCTTACCCTTTATGTCTTTTAATAAGTAAATATAGGAAACAACTCTTACCTTTCTCTTTGCCTATAGAACACAGTCTCACTGTATAACTGATTGTCTCCCAGCCTCTATCAGCTGTGACCCGCTTCGCTCCCCTACCCTACCCCCAAATCTCACCCACCCCCAGTGGACCTAGACTTATACTTCTCTTACCACACCCCTTCCCCCATCCTAACAACCTTACTCGCCAACCTATTAACTAAACTATCCCCACCCTTCCCACTTAACTATTACTCCTATAACCACTCCTATTGTACCTTAATTCTTCCTTTCAGACACTAACAATTTGTTCTCTCCTCTCTTTCCTCTTAGGTTCATAGGTTCATAGGTTTATACTAGGCTATCTGCCCTAAGGCATTTATAAGCCTAGCCCAAATTTTTGTGGCTTACGCCACCCCTTATATGAAAAAATACTGTGCCCATTAGTTTGTTGTGCCTCTGTCCAGCAGTGACACAGAGATGATTCCCGGGGTAAACCTATGATCTCCCATCCACAGGTCTAGATTTCTCTTGAACAGAGTCAGCGAGGTGCTCTGCCTCACATGGACCGGGATTTTATTCCACAGCATAGGGAGTCTCTGAGTGATAAATCTATCCCTCCAGCACGTCCTATTTATATCCGTGCTAAGGTTTAAGTCACTTGCTCTAGTGGTTTTGGTGGATTTGGATTTTTTGAGGTGGAGCATGTCCATTAATTCCGGGTTGGACATGGCCTTGTATGTCAGGCACATGTCACCTCTGAGCAGGCGGTATGCGACTGAATAGAGCTGGAGTTTCTTCAATCTGGCAGCATATGACAGATTTTGGAGTCCCTTTATCCTTTTGGTGAGGAACTTTTGGGGTCTCTCCAATTGCTGCAGATGTCGGGTGAGATACATCCCGAATGGGGCATTGTACTCGATCATTGGTCTGATAAGTGAAGAGTACAGGGAACAATAACCTCACTAGATCTGGATGTGAATCCCTTCATGATCAGGTGGGCAATGTAGAAGGTCTTTCTAACCACTTTAGCAATGTGAGTGTCAAAGAAAGGCCACTGTCAACCTGGGTCCCCAGGTCCCTGATAACCTCTTCTGTGCTTAGTGGATTGCCACCTATATGGTAGCTTGGGGTTACCTTGTTTTCCCGAAGGGTATGACTATACATTTTTGGCGTTTAACTTCAGGCCATGGCTCTGGCACCAGCTATCTGTTTCCATGAGTCCCTTCTGAAGGATATCCGTGTCTGATGCACTTTCCACTATGGCCCAGTTTGCAGTCATCTGCAAACTTTGTCAGCCAAAGTCCTCCTATGTTGGCCTGTACTTCTGAGAAGTAGATGCCAAACAATAGGGGCCAAGGACCGAGCCCTGTGGGACACCACTTGTGACCGGCTTGGAGTCTGACACAGCGCCAGCAACTCTAACCCTGTGGGTTCTGTCCTTAAGCCAGTTTGCAACCCATCTTGTGACATATGGGTTTACATTTAAGCTGGTAAGTTTTTCTACAATACCGAGTGGGGTATTGTGTCGAAGCTTTTGCAAGGTCAAGGTAGGCTGTATGGACTGCCTTTCCCTCATCAATGGCCTTGGTGACTGTTTGAAGAAGTCGACCAAGTTCAAAAGGCATGATCTTCCCTTGACAAAGCCAAACTGGGTCGGGTCCAATGTCTGCAAGTCCCTATATCTTTGTTTATGAGCTCCATTATGATCCTCTCCATAGCTTTGCAGACTAGACTTGTTAAGCTTATGGGGTAATTACCAGGGTCCGTGAGGCGCCTTTGTGGAGTGGGACAACAGTTGCCGTCGCCACTCCTTGGGCACGTATCCTGTGGTAAGGCTGAGATTAAACAGTTGCCTTATGTGCGGGTTTAATTCCTCATTTAGCTCGTGTAGCACACAGCCGGGGACACCATCCGGTCCCATTGATGCTGTGTTTTTAGCTTTAGAGAGTAGCTTTCACCTGCGCATTTGAGATGTCGGGAGGCTACACTCGGCTGGGATAGTTATCTCTCCTTTAGGGGAGAGGGGTGAAGTTTGCACTGAACCTGTCTGCCAGTATGTTGGCAATGTCTGTGGGTTCAGTGATTTTTGTATCATTTTGGACTAATTCTGAGCATATCTGGGAGTTTCCACCCAGGTTCCTAACATGGCTGAAAAAGGCCTTATGATTGTCCTTTGAATCCATGGCAATTTTTCTCTCAAAATTGGCCTTAGTTGATTTTATGAGTGCTCATATTTTTTTACTAATAATGATCAGGGGTGACTTCCCTTTTATGGATTTTGTTCTATCATGTAATAGCTTTCTCCTCTTATTGTAAAGTTTGTTAATGGCTGGGGTCCACCAGACTGGACGTTTGCCCTTTGTGGAAAGAGTCTTGGTTTTATTTGGGATTGCCTGATCCATGCAGTCCTGGAAGTGTTCATAGAAGGCATTTGTAAGGGCTTTTACAGCTTGGGTTGTGGTTTCCACTGGCTCAGGGGCCTTGAAGGATACCACACCAGTCTTGAGTAGTGTGAAGTTTGCTTTAGAAATGTTCTTCACTATGGTCTTTTTTGTTTGGGGTGGGGGCGGGATGTGGATTTCCAGTGAGATTAGTTTATGATCAGATCTCACCAATGAGGGATATACTTCCGGTGTGGAGCATTTTGTCCCCATGTTTGTGACAATGAGATCTAGTATATTTTCTCCTCTCGTGGGAACAGTGACTAGCTGTTCCATGGCATTTGAATTTATGAACTCCAGGAACCGTTGGGCTAGAAAGTTAGGGCTTGAGTAATGTTCCCAGTCTATATTCGGGTAGTTGAAGTCACCCAATATGATGGTGTTTGGAGATACATTTATACCCTCCAGTGTCTTCAGGAAGGCTGTGTGGGGTTCCTGAGTTTGAGAGGGTGGCCTGTAGCATGCTACAATTTGTAGAGCAGTTTTGCCTATGGTTAGTTGCACCTGGATGGTTTCCGAGCTTAGTGCGTTGCCACCAACCTGGAGGTGTGGGTATCCTTTATGAATATGGATACACCCCTCCTTTTGTGGTGTGGTCCGGGTTTTGGGGCGGAGCATGATATGAGGTAAAACCTAATAGTGCCGGGGTGCTCTCAGGAGCCTTGAACCAGGTTTCAGTTACAGCACAGACATCGATGTTCTCCATACTGAGAAGGGCCTCGAGTGCGTGCATTTTGAGATTTAGACTTCTGGCATTGAGCAGCATTACCCTCAGTTTCTTCCCATTTTGTTTTCTAGGGTGGTAGGTTTAGAATTTGAGCCTTGCCTAAAAAGGCACTATGGGGTGGCAAGAGCCTTAGCCAATATCCGGAATCCCAGGGTGACAGGTGCAAGCCATCCCTTGAAGCAGCGTGGCTTGTCAAGCATGTCATCCCAGGCAGACAGACACTGGATCCCCTTTGAATGACACCAGACATTAAGCCAATTGTTAAAGCTGATCATCTTGTCTCTATATTGTGGCATCATTCTTGGTGAAGGAAGGATACTGCTCAGGGTTAGGGTCATACCTGCCTGGGCTATATAATCAGAGAGCTCCTCTATGTCTCTTTTCATGTAGTCCAGGGAGGTATGTCTCAGGTCGTTCACACCAGCATGGACAATGACTGTGTCATATTTGTACTTGCCGTGGAGTGACCCGAGTGCTTGTGTTATGTGGCGGATTCTAGCGCCCGATAGGCAGCTTACTGTGACCCTCTCCTTGTTCAGCCTGGTGAGTGGGACGTCAGTGTGTCTGACTATGGAGTCACCTATGACAAGTATGTTTGGTGTTGTATTTGGCCTTAAGGGCTGTGACTGCAATGCACACTGCTTTTGTGGTTTATGTGTTGCTTGTGGGGTGTCTTGAGGTAGCAGTTGTTTGGGTGTCTGCTTTGGAGGCCTCTGCTGTTTAGGTAAATTTTTACTCAGAGCCTCCGAGTATGTCTTTGTGTGTTTATGTGTTTGATTCAGTGGAGTGGTAGCATTATGTGAGGCTGGTTTTGTGGTGTGTGTAGTTGCCTTCTCCTCCTGTCTGGTCTTGCCAGTCCTGAGTTTAGAGAGCTCAGCCTCCAGTTTGGCTAAATAGCTGCATCTCTCGCAAGTATTTGTGTTATGTGGGAGGAGGAGAGGGTTGTCTGTGTACATGAGGCAGTTATAACATTGCCTCAAGATTCCCAGATTCACTAGCTGGACCGGAGAGAATATTGACAACTGACCTTTGGACATGCTAGAATATTATTGGGAATTCCTTAATTGAAAACAAGGGCCAGTGGGGAGTGAGGGTGTAGTGCTTTTAATTTTTAGTGCTGACTTATATAATTGCTTTAGTGAGCAAGTGCCAGGTAACTTGAGTGCAATGTGTTACAAGTAACTAAATGCAAAAACGACAAACAGTAACTTTCTTTCAAGTGAAACAAGGAAATAAGTACAGTAAGCAATGCAGATATCACTAGTGATCCACAGAAGCGCTGAGAAGTTGCGTATTAGGTGGAATTAGCTTCCAGGGAAATAACAAGCAAACAAACAACAAGCATATAAACAAAGCTAGATTCAGCAGGCCTGGATCTAGTCTATGCTAGAGCAAACAAGGTGAACCAATTTCAGTAAGATACAGTTCAAATATTCAGGCACTATAAACCTTTAACCAGAAATTCCCAGCTCAGAAGGGCAGAGTCCAGCCTCTTCTCCCACAAGAGTGCAGACCACGAACCTTCTTAATGTAAAATAACTGGCCTGAAGCCCAAGTGCCTAAACCAGAACTAATACACTTGGACACTGGGCTCTCAATCAGCAGTTCCCAACTTAGAAGGATGAAAGCTACCTGTCCTGCCACCACAGTGCTTGCCACAAACCTTCCTAATGTAAAACAACTGGTCTGAAGCCCAAGTGCTTAATCCAAAAGACTTGAATGATAGCTACACTTTAATCAAGTTACAACCAAGCAGTAATAAATACCATTGAATACTTTAGAGAATGTCTGGATTAGTGCTCAAGTTACACAAACAAAGCTAGATCCAGCATGCCCGAATCCAGTCTATGCCACAGCAAACAAGGCGCACCAACTTCAGTAAGAAACAGTTCAGATATGCATGCACTATAAGCCTTTAACCAGAAATTCCCAGCTCAGAAGGGCAGAGTCCAGCCTCTCCTCCCACAAGAGTGCAGACCAAGAACCCTCTTAATGTAAAATAACTGGCTTGAAAGCCCAAGTGCTTAAACCAGAATTAATACACTTTTAGAATAACAGACACTGAGCCCTCAATCAGCAGTTCTCAACCTAGAAGGATGTAAGCTACCTGTTCTGCCACAACAGTGCAGACCACAAACCCTCTCAGTGCAAAACAACTAACTGGTCCGAAGCCCAAGTGTTTAAACCAAAAGGCTTAGAATGAGTTACACCAAGCAGTAATAAATACAATTGAGTATTTTAAGATGATGCAAAAGTAAAAAGAAGTAGGTAAAAACACAAGTACAGTAAAAGCAGATGAAAATTTTTTTTTTTTTTTCTGAACAAGTGCTGAGATCAAAGAAACAGATTTGAGTGCTGAAACTAGAAAACTGGCTAGTTATAAGAAAAAAAAACAAGCTAGAAGGCTTCCCTCAAACACAGAAGGGCTTGGGGCTCAGAAGCCTACAAATAGTCTGTACCACTTAACAAGAAAGGCAGGAAATAAGCTTAATTTTTTTTTTCTATTTCCCAGATGCTCTCTTTGTACACAGTAGGAGTGCCTGAAATCAGAATATGATCTCACTGCACTCAGTTGAGTGAGCAAATGAGATGGGCCCAGAGGCAGGCTGAGGGGCGGGCAGTTTCAATGCCACTAAGATTAACACCAAAACAAAAACATGGTGGGTGGGTGGGAATAACTGAAGAGCAGAATAACTTCAGATAAAAATTCCTTCAACACTCAAATTAAATACTGTATTTTTAAAAAAAAAAAAAGAGCAGATAAAGGTACTTAAATTCTCTTATACGTCCAGTTGAATATAACCAAGTTCTTAGCTGGCCAAGCTGAAGTTTTAAAGCAGGAATTATTTCACATGCACCAGTTTAAATATGCAAGGACAGGAAATCAAAGAATGTGGCTACCCCCACACCTGTAATTACTAGCAAATAACAAAATTCAGCCAACACTAGCTTCAGTTCAAGTTACTGAAGAGCAGAATAACTTCAGATAAAAATTCCTTCAACACTCAAATTAAATACTGTATTTTTTTAAAAAAAGAGCAGATAAAGGTACTTAAATTCTCTTATACGTCCAGTTGAATATAACCAAGTTCTTAGCTGGCCAAGCTGAAGTTTTAAAGCAGGAATTATTTCACATGCACCAGTTTAAATATGCAAGGACAGGAAATCAAAGAATGTGGCTACCCCCACACCTGTAATTACTAGCAAATAACAAAATTCAGCCAACACTAGCTTCAGTTCAAGTTACTGA
Source organism: Protopterus annectens (assembly GCF_019279795.1). Classification (NCBI taxonomy): domain Eukaryota; kingdom Metazoa; phylum Chordata; order Ceratodontiformes; family Protopteridae; genus Protopterus; species Protopterus annectens. Next base: position 405,942,576 of record NC_056728.1, read on the forward strand.
AGAGCAGAATAACTTCAGATAAAAATTCCTTCAACACTCAAATTAAATACTGTATTTTTAAAAAAAGAAAAAAGAGCAGATAAAGGTACTTAAATTCTCTTATACGTCCAGTTGAATATAACCAAGTTCTTAGCTGGCCAAGCTGAAGTTTTAAAGCAGGAATTATTTCACATGCACCAGTTTAAATATGCAAGGACAGGAAATCAAAGAATGTGGCTACCCCCACTTCTGTAATTACTAGCAAATAACAAAATTCAGCCAACACTAGCTTCAGTTCAAGTTACTGAAGAGCAGAATAACTTCAGATAAAAATTCCTTCAACACTCAAATTAAATACTGTATTTTTTTTAAAAAGAGCAGATAAAGGTACTTAAATTCTCTTATACGTCCAGTTGAATATAACCAAGTTCTTAGCTGGCCAAGCTGAAGTTTTAAAGCAGGAATTATTTCACATGCACCAGTTTAAATATGCAAGGACAGGAAATCAAAGAATGTGGCTACCCCCACACCTGTAATTACTAGCAAATAACAAAATTCAGCCAACACTAGCTTCAGTTCAAGTTACTGAAGAGCAGAATAACTTCAGATAAAAATTCCTTCAACACTCAAATTAAATACTGTATTTTTAAAAAAAAAAAGAGCAGATAAAGGTACTTAAATTCTCTTATACGTCCAGTTGAATATAACCAAGTTCTTAGCTGGCTCATTCTACTTCCCCTTGCTTGCTACATCTTCCCATTCCTTTTCCCCTTGCCTGCTACATCTCTTCTCTACTCCTAAAAACTTTTATACATAAACTCTAAAGATGACTTTAACAGTAAAAACAAACATTACCAGATCCATACTCATAACCATACTATCAACTGCCCTGACATATGCATATATCCTCACCTCCTTTGAAGAACCATACTTTTACCACTTTAACTACTCTACTAAACAGACAGCAATACACACTTCTACACTACCAAGTAGTCAAATTAATATCAACTCAACTCCCAGCTATATAAGACCAAAATACCATAGACTCTCCCACATTAAGTACAATATACCCACAGTAAAAAAATGAAATATCTAACCAACTTTATTAATAACTTGGCATTAAGACTCATTAAACCCTCCTTAAAAGATGGTGACATCCACCCTAACCCTGGCCCTACCAATCCACCTACCCTAATAAACCAACCCATACTCCCCAACTTTTTCCTAATAGGAACATCTAAATATCCGCAGCCTTAACAACAAAGTAACCCATCTCCATGCCCTTTTAGACACCCATAACTTTGACATCCTCTGTCTGACAGAAACATGGTTAAAACCTGAGACCAAAGACAATGAAATCATTCCCCAAGGGTATAATGTACTGAGACAAGACTGTATAAAAAGAAAGGATGGGGGAGTAGCAGTCTTTTTCAAAGACAAACTCCAGATCTCCACTTTACCATTCTACCCACCTCAAGATAGTAACGCAGAGGTACTTATCATCAGACTTCAAATCAACCAAAACAAATCTTTATACATCATCTGCATCTACCTTCCACCATTTAATAATATCAGTACTATAGAGTATATACTAAGCTGGGTGTCCTTAACTTACCCCCAAGAAACTATTATACTTGGTGATTTTAATACTGATTGGAAAACTATCAATGCTGATAATCCTACCTCCCATATTAACCTTCATGGTTTCAGTCAAACTATCACCTTTACGACCAGAATTAATAAACCAAACAAAAAAGTGAGCACCCTAGACTGGATACTTATAAACAGACAAAAACAAACTTACAATGTAGGAACTCTACCTGATGATGTCAGTGATCATACCTTAACTTACATCCTTAGGCATAAGAATGATATCACAGTTCCACCCATATACAGAACCATATGCACCAATAAACACTTCAACCCAGTATCATTCCAAAATGACCTAAGTGCTTGTGACTGGAACCATTTAAAAACCCTACCTCTTGAAGAGGCTGTCAATTATCTTAACACTAAATTCCTAACTATCCTTGACAGGCATGCACCCAAAAGGTCCATCAGAATTAAGGCCAAATCAGCCGCCTGGCTTTCCAAAGAAACCGACAAAAAATCTTACTTGGGAATAAATCCTGGGCTAAGTGGAGAGCTAACAAAAATATTTCTGATCAACAAATTTTTAAGCAACTAAGAAATAGTACAAAAAAAGGAATACTCTTGGATAAAAAGAACTACTACTACAAACTACAGCAAAATCACCAAAATAACCCCCAGAGGTTCTGGTCTAGTATCAATAAACTCCTTTCCCCAGGGCACTCTTCTACTCCTACCACACTTCAGGCAGACCCTGATACCCCCCCTTCAAACTGCCAATGCCTTCAACTCCTTCTTCACAGATACCATACAAGGACTAGCTAGTCAACTTACTCCAGACAACTCAAGCCTACCCACCACCTCACCTAGCACTCTACCAGCATTTTATATGCAACCAATCTCTACCACCCTCATCTACAAACTCATTCAAAAACTTAAGCCATGTACTCCTTCTGCCGACCAGCTACCTTCTGAATACCTCCAAAAAGCAGCCAAAGTAATTTCCTATCCCATATCCATCCTCATAAATAGAAGCATTAAAGAGGGAAAAGTTCCAGACATCTGGAAAATCTCCCACATTATCCCCCTTCACAAAGGTGGTAACTCAAATTATTATTCTAACTACCAACCAATAGCTCTTTTATCACCCTTAGCAAAAATCATGGAAAAATGTGTTCACCAGCAACTTTTAAACCATTTATTTTATTTATTTATTTTTATTTTACATTTGTTGACCGGGAAAGTTCGACTGGGGGGAGGTCCATTTACAGCGGAGTCCCAGGGAGAAAAGCTCCACTAATTCAACTACATGTTTGGTGGTAATATACACAATACTAGATATTATTTACAATACAAGATATTAAAAACAATATGAAGAAGTGATTTGTATAAAAACTAATGAAAGGACTACATTGTATCAATACAATCATCAGATATATCACATATGACAGTATGATCAGACAAACTTTGCTGATGCAGGTTTGAGCGTGAGCACAGGAAGGCCCTGTATGTCAGTTTTGAGGAGAAGTTAGTACTGTAGTATAGAGATAGAAAGCAGGATATAGAGTAGGGTAGGGAGTATTTGGGTAAAGCAGGAAAGCATTTATGTGATGAAAGGACAGAGCCAGGAATGCAGGAGGTGTGATTTAAGTGATCTTTTGAACAGTGAGATAGATGGAGCTGAGGAGATATTCTGGGGGAGATTACTCCATATCTTTGCTATGGTATGAGCAAATAGAGCTTTTCCTGCAGTGTTGTTGGCTTGAGTTATATGCAGCAGGGTTTTGTTGGATGAGCAGAGTGGACGGTTTGCTGAGTATTGTTTAAGTAGTTGGTTCAGGGCTGGAGTCTTGTGGTGATTCTTTAGGATGTTATAGGTGAGGACAAGTTGGTGGAAACTAATTAAATGAGGAAGTTCTAACCACTGTAATTCTTTTAGGGAAAGGCAATGATTGCTACGAAAAGCAGAGTTATTGGCGAATTTTGCAATCTTATTGTAACATGACTCTAGTTTGTTCATGTCTGTTTTCTTAATGTGGGTTAGGATAGGAGATGCATACAGTAGTGTAGACAGAAGATGGGTTTGGGCTAGGGTGATTCGTGCTTGGTCTGTTAGGAAGTGTTTGTGTTTATACAGTGTTCCTAATTTTTTATGTACTTTCTTAATAGTTTGGGAGATGTGGACATCGAAGTGGAGGTCATTATCTATTTCAATGCCAAGGAGTTTTGTGTGGAGGGAGGGGGAGATTGTGGTGCCATTTTTGGAAGTGATAGTGAAAAGAGGGGTGTGGGTTTGTATTTGGTTGGGGAGAAAAGTAGTAGTTTTGTCTTGTTGGGGTTAAGGATCAGTTGGATATCAGTAATCCATTTTCCGTGGCGTTGAAGGATTCCTGGGTAAGATTTTGAAGAGTGGTAAGGGATGGGGCTGAGCAGATTAATGTGGAGTCATCCGCATATTGTATGAGTGATGCATGCAGTGTGGAGGTGTGTAGTCTATTAGTGAAAATAGTGAATAGTAATGGACCTAGTATTGAGCCTTGTGGAACGCCTATGGTGGATGATAGTAAGGGTGATAGGGCTCCTTGCCATTTGACTGATTGTTTCCTATCAGAGAGAAAGTTTCTGAACCAAGTAGTTGTAGAGGGGGTAAAGGATAATGATGTTAGTGTGTCTAGTAGTAGGTTATGTGAGACCATGTCAAATGCCTTAGAGAGATTTAAGAATATGGCAGATACAAAATTGTTGTTATTTCTGAGTTGGTTAACCTGGTTAGTGAAAGACAGAAGAGCAGTGGTTGTACTGTGGTTTGGGCGGAAGCCGTGCTGGGTTGAGGAGAGGAGATTATGTGAGGTTAAAAAATGCATCACTTGGGTATAAATACATTTTTCCAGAAGTTTGGACAGGGGGGATAGGATAGCAATGGGGCAGTAGTTTGATAGCTCGTAGGAGTAACCACCTTTGTGTAGGGGGATAATATGTGATTCCTTCCATAGATAAGGGATGTAAGCCTCTTTTATGGAGCGGTTAATCAGAATTGAGACAGGGTAGGCTAGAGATTCAGCTGCTAGTTTTAGGAAATTAGTGGGTAGGCCATCAGCTGCAAGAGTGGTAGGTTTTAATTTTGAGAGTAGCTTTTTGACTATGGAGGTTGGTATGGGAGAGAGGTTAAAAGGTGGTATATTACTATGGTCCTTAGTGGGGGTGGATATAGGGTTTATTGCTAGATAGCTGAGTAGATAGTGATAGAATAGAGTCTATGAACTGATGGTTGAATTGAGATTGAATTGAGTTGAATTTAACTCAAAATAACACAATAGCTAAGTGCCAGCATGGTTTTAGGCCAGCACATAGCACCACTACTGCCTTCTTATCCTTTACAGATGCCATAAATAGAAATCGAAACAACAATAACCCCTCATCTGCACTCTTTATTGACCTCTCAAAAGCTTTTGACATGGTAAACCATACCCTTCTTATCAACATTCTTGAATCCTATTCCACTGACTCTCTGGCTATTAAATGGTTCATGTCCTACCTAACCAATAGACAACAAGCAGTTCTCTGGGAAAATAATATATCATCCCTTCTACCAGTCTCCCTTGGAGTCCCTCAAGGGTCCATTCTAGGCCCACTTCTTTTTTCCCTTTTTATCAATGACCTCCATGTAGCAATCCCACAAGCCACCTGCATTCAATATGCAGATGATTCAACATTAATATGCTCAGCTAGTTCCACATCTGAGCTACAGTCTCTGACTCAAAATGTTTTCAATACTGTTGAAACATGGTTTACAAAACGTTGCCTCCTTCTTAATGCTAAACAAAACAAGCTCCTTCTTTTTACACCCACTAACAAGTCCCCCCTATAGATTTCTCTATCATCTCCAATAATCACACTACCATATACCCCGACTCTACCACCAAATTGTTAGGAATAACTATTGACAATAATCTTACGTTTGATATCCACATAAATAATACCATAAAAACTGTCAACAGAAAAATAGGCTCCTTATATCGAATCAAAAGTTTCCTAACTCCAAAAGCCAGAACCAAAATTGCACACTCCCATTTAATTTCAACACTGCTATATGCCTGTCTCATATACACTAACCTCAAAAAAAATAATCTTGTCAAACTAGCACATGCCTACAACAGCATTGCCAGATTTGCCACTGGCAATCCCTTTAGAACTCACCACTGTTTAAATCTAATGCAGCTAGGCTGGATTGATCTTGAAAACCATCTGAATATCTCCCAACTAACCATTGCCCATAAGATATTTTATCAACCTAATAGCACTCCTGTACTATCCAATCTCATAATGCCCTATAAAAATCTTAACTCCCTACGCTCTTCTAGTAAACTTCTAGCTAACATAACCAAGACTAACAACACAGCTGGTGATTCCCTGTTTTCTAATGCAGTGGGAAAAAACTGGAACCTACTCCCCAACGATCTTACATCACTTACTTCCTTGCCTCTCTTTAAACAAAACCTCAAAAAACACCTTAAAACACACTGGTTATGCCACTGCAGTAACCCTGACTAACCTTCTGCTTTTTCTACCTTATAACCCTACTTTTACTAACTTATAACCCTGACTAACCATCTAGTTTTGCTAATTTTTATTTGCACCTCTTTCTATATATTGCAAACACTTTGCATACTTTTTTGAAGCAGAAATGAACTGGTGAACACAATGGAACAGACTGCTGGACTTTGTACTGTTGTTAATCACAAAACACTCTTATTTTCATTATTGGTTCAGACCCTTTTCTCACTTTTTTTGTGTAATTAATTTAGCACATATATTTGTAACTTTATATTAATGTATATGTCATCTTTTATCTCCATTTTTTATTTACTTCTTCTAGTATCTTTACTTAAATACTTTCATTTACTATGTATCAACCATGATTTGCATCACGTGTATTTTTATTTCAAATTTTATAATCAATTTGTCTACTACTGGAGCTTTTCTCCCCGGGCCTCTACTGAAAATGGAAATATATCCAGTTAGACTAGCCCGGTCAACAAATGTAAAATAAAATAAATAAAATAAATAAATAAATCCTCACCACTAACACCAGTGAGGGACTTGCACATTGAGAGGATGACAAGTACACACACAGTAAAGTACAATTTCCCTTAAGAGCACACAGAGATTACAGTCAGTCTGGGGCTGGTTTCTCCCTCTCTCTCCAGATCCCCAGTAAGACTCCCCACTGGCATAGCTATAGGGTTAAGGTCTCAGCTGAATGGTCAAGCCAAAATGTCCAGCACCCTCTCTGTCCAACCAGTGATTCATGTCCCTGCCCAAGTAGCTCTCTCACACACACACACACACACACACACACACACACACACACACACATGCGTGCGCACACACACACACACACACACACACACACACACACACACACACTTTGAGAATTCATTTATATACAAACACACAGACACTCCTGGGGAAGGCTGGCACAAGTTCACTAGCTATGCCTCTTTCTGCCTAGATTATAAGTTAAAAATCACTGCCACCAACCAGCTCTACTTATCAGCTACTATAAGGCCCTTCCCAAATGGAGACCAATTCTAGTGTGTAATGTTACAATTAGCCATATGGTAAGTGTGACCAAACTTTTAAGGCTATTTAAGAGTGGCATGTACAGTGTCCCCAAATACATATGGAAGTACTTTAAGAGCTTAAATATCTCTAAACAAACCAGCCACAATTAAAAGGCTTAAATATATTTAATAATAAATAAAAAAATCACAAGACAATGTTGAATAACTCAACACTGTGACAACAGAGTTCAGAATCACATGAAATACTTTAAAAAAACATTGCAGGACAGTCTCACATAAATACGGAAAACAACTAGACTGATTTTACTATATTCCTATCTATCTCTCTAAGAGAGATAATATGATCTTAGTCTTACTTACAGAGCCAGGCAAATGCATGTACTGAATGGGTGCTCACAATTCCAAGACAAGATATAAAATGCACAGACTTTCTCTCTGCTGGGTTATCTCAGATTACATCATTCTTGTCACCTCTGCCTTTAGTTTGCAGGCTAACAGGAACTTAAAATATAACACACCTGTGTTAAAAAAATACTTATCTCTCTGAAGTTTTACCTAGAACTGGAAATTGTAAAACTGTTAAGCACTTTTACCTTGGAAACATGTAATTATTTCTGTTTCCAGACAATAGAAAGAATTTCTGGCTGCAGATATTCTGTTTCCAAGCTGAGATAACCACCATCATAAACAATTCAGCTTATTTTCTTAGAGTTTTGATCTTTTCCAGTAGGATGCACTGTGGTTACATTTTTGAAGCTCAGCACATAACATACAGCTTTCTTACATTTGTAAAACAAGCATACAAACCATACTATTATTCATAAATAACACAGAATTATTTACAAAATTCCAGCTAGCTGGGCAGGCATCCTTCACAAGGGTCATACAGGTAAATTAGATTAAGCTTTAGCAAAACAAACAAGTCACTGAGAACAAATTGCCTGAACTTAAAAAAGGGCTAGATATTGTAGGGAGAAGTGATTAATAAAATTATGGAAAGATTTAGGATCTAAATATGTTCCTGTCTAATGAGGCATGCCAAAAGATTCTAGACATACAGTCATAGTCCTGTGTACCAAAAGCAATTCACAAACAGAAAGGAACCTGCCTTCTTGAAAATTGACTTCAGTGCTAAAATAAAATCTGAGTCATAGAACCGCATTGTTGAGCAACAAACAACTAAGAGACACACAAACAAGTCAAACAAAGAAGAGCATGCCTCAGTGATGGATCCCAAATGCCTCTGCCCATCCACACAACCATTCCAGGAGTATGAATATATACCTGGTAAAATCATAACTGTATGCAGTATCATTCCATCACCACAGGACAATGGAACCTGCTAATCAAAGGCTATGCATTCCATACAGAAAAGAACAGCAATTGTGAACATTACTAGCCCTGTTAACACAAATCCCCCAAGATGTATGGTTACATAGCACTTACCATAATCTACAGGGATGGAGATGAATTGCTATGTGCAGTCATCCATTAACATGTGCTATGCACTGTGCAGGTATCTGTGACATTTAGGGTTGAACAAAATTAAACACAAGACAATAAAAACTTGGAGTACATTATCACAAATAATTTAGGAGTCCATGCATGAGGTCAACCAGACCTGATTTAAGTAGTTACTGAGTTTAAATTATCCTCCAAACATGGTCACATGATGTTTAAAAAACAATAGTTAAGAAGTTGCCATCCAGTTTACAATTATCTATTAACATTTCCTGCTCCCACGATAAAGCCTGTAAAAAATTACAAAAAATTAGACATAAAAAACAAATAAAGATGTTCTAAAAACTACCTTGATAAATATTATTTTTGAAACCCAAAACACCTAGTTTGTATATTGCATAAACAAAGCCTCGGTACACTTGCTATTGAAAGGCTTTTGTTCAAATCTAGTGAAATGTTCACATTAAGTCTTATCTGCACTTAAGTTCTTTAAGCTGCACCAAGTCACCCCGCATAGGGTTGGAATGCTTTCTTGAATTCTTAGTAACATCTACACAATATAAGAATGACACAATTAACATGATGGATGTTTTCATGGAATCAATATTGAAAAACATCTATGTTTACTTTGAGTAACAATATTTTCTCCAAAAGTAGGGTGTAGCAATGGGGGCCACATGTGCCCCCATTTTTGCCATCATCGTCATGATCCAATGGGAGAAAAAAATATGTATTGAATTTCTTTGTCCAAAACTTTGGAGTTTGTACATCCATTTTTTGGATGACATTTTTATAATTTGGTACAAGTCTATTGCTGAGATTAGTAAGTTTATTAACTACTTAACACAAAATAATTTCTGCAATTTAGGTTCAATTACAGCACTTCTAAAGTTAGTTATTTGGATGTGGAGTTTAGTAAAGATTATACCAACAAAAGGTTGGTTAGTAACATTTACAGAAAGTCCAACTATTTAAACAGTTTGCTTCACTATTCTAATTGTCACCCAGTACCTTTTATTTTTATTTATTTATTTAAACTTTGTTTGCCAGGATAGTCCGACTGGACAACAAGTGTCTCTTTTCAGCAGAGTCCTGGGGAGAAAACTTTATAAGTTTACAGAGAGAAGAAAAATTTACAAAAGAGACATTACAGAGTAGTAGCATACAGATTGTAGACTTTACAGCCGTTAGTATACACAGCTTAATCTTATCTACCTATATGACCCTTGTTTTTAGGAGCCCAAAGCTAACTTTGGGCTCTTAAAAACAGAGTTGACTAACTTCATGGCACTCATGCAAATGGAGAATATAAAGACTTCGAAACTCCACCATGGCAATTCAATTTTTCAGATTCCTAGAGTTCCACACAGGCAATCCAATAGGAACAAATAATGTATTAAAATAAACAAATATTCAAATAAAACAAAATAAAATTGATAATAATAACATCCGATAAGCGCTTTCGGCTATTCAGCCTTCATCAGATCATAAAACTTATTTCGATGTTAACATTTAAAAAGAGTAGCTTAACCAATCATTCTTTGTTTCTGACATCCTAGTCAAGCTAATAGCCAATAATTATAGAAATAATACTGGTTTCTTATAGAAGGAAAGGCGGAGCTATCGTCCAAACAAATTGTCGGATTACACTCCATTCAGCAATCTTCATAGCCAATTAGATGGTTGAATTATATACCCATCATTGGTCCACAGAAGCTGCTGTGCAGAATAACAGTCCAGTAATGCTAGCTCTTCATTAGTAAACATGGCCAATCAGACGGCAAGATTGCACATCAATCGCTGTATACACACATCCTCAAATAAGGGCTTATGACGGCCACTAGAAAAATTATTCTCCAAACCCCTATAGCAGTAATACTAATTCCTTATTAAAAAAAATACAAAAAGTGAAAAATATACAATATGTTCCATTCACCATAAAGCCACAAGGGCGGCTATATAAAGTGACTCTTCAATGGCATTGATCCCTCATTAGAGCTCATCATATACCCATCATTGGTCCACAAGAGCTGTTTTATAGGATAACAATCCAATGATGCTAGCGCTTTATTAGTAGTCATGGCCAATCAAACAACAAGATTGCACATCAATCGCTGTATACACATCTCCTCAACTAAGGGCTTATGACGGCCGCTAGAAAAACGATTCTCCAAATAGCTATAACAATAATATTAATTCCTTATTGGACAAAATACAAAGAGTCAAAAATATATAAAATATGTTCCATTCACCATAAAGCCACAAGGGCGGCTACATAAAGTGGCTCTTCAGTGGCATTGATTCTTCATTAGAACTCATAGCCAATCAAAATGCAAAGCCCCAATAATACTGGTTCCTTACTGGTCAAAAAAAAAAAAAATATATATATATATATATATATATAGATATATATATATATATATATATATATATATATATATATATATATAGAACAACCAGCAACCAGACGGATAGACAAAGTGTGCTCCATTCACCGTAGAGCCACAGAGTCGGCTACATAAAAAACTCTCCAATGGTACTGGTTCCTCAAAAGGGCTCATAACCAATAGGGTGGCAAGGTCACATGCCAATCGCTGTTTTTTTCTCTTCACACACCTCCTCCAGTATTGGCCTATAACGGCCATTAAATAGAGCAGCTAATACATAGCAGCGGCTTTAAGCATATTGTCAAAGTACACTCCAATCACCATAGGACTTCTTCTTTCATAGCCAATCTGACAGTAGGGTTGCACAGCAATCGCTGTTCTTCTTTCCATTCACCCTTTGCGGTGCGAGTTTGTAAAAATCGCTACGTAAGGTCGCTATTCATTGGATAGAGTACAGACCAACTTTCAAATGGACTTTCAGAAAAAAACTGACTTTTATCAATGTCCAATCACGTTCCTTCTAGCTTTTAATATTGGTTTTAATGGAACAACAGTGTTTAAGCCAGGTCGGTGGTGCGCTTGCAGGTTAACTATCCAACTGATCTCATGTAGCTCCATAGGATTGTTGATATCACCTGCTCTATTAGTTAAGGCCATAACTTCCAAGGCTTTAAACTTAAAGTGGTGTGTGGGGTTGTCAAAATGGTGCACTGCCAATGCATTATTCAGGCCTTTATGTAAAATATCCCTGAGATGTCTCAGGATCCGATCTTTAAATCTTTGATTTGTCTTGCCAATATAAAATGCCTTGCATTGGCAGCATGTTGCTAAATAAATTAGATGTTTGGTGTTGCAGTCAGCATAACAGTTGAGGGAATATACCTTTCCTGTAGTCGGATCGATAAAGGAATTAGCACGGTCTATATGTGATCTAAGGCATTTAAAAGTGCCTTTTCTCTCAGAACATTTTTTATGAATAAATCGATCTTTGTTGCATAGAAGTCTTTTGATATTTTTCTTATTCTTAAAGAGAAAACAGGGAGTATTACCAACAACCTTTTTAATCTTGCTGTCAGTGGTTGGTCCTGGCCAAAATCTCCTAATGATATCACAGATTTGTGAATTGTCATTATTGTAAGTCAACATACACTTAATTTGCGTCTCATTAGCTATATTAGTGGAAACAGCCATTGAAGGGAGAGTTACTTGATATGAAAAATAAGGTCTACCTTTATTTTTCCTGAGCTCTCCAAAATTGCTTTTCATAGTTAGATTGCCATCCTTGTAGCCTCTGTCTCTCAAATTATGAAGGAGGTTAACCCGTTCAGCCTCAAAATCTTCTCCCTCAGTGCAGAGTCTAGAACCACGTAGTTCTTGATTTTCATAAATACTATTGAAAATATGCTTTGGGTGCATACTTTGCCTGTGTAAGTAATGATTATTCCAGGTTGGTTTCCTAAAATTGTTAGTACTTATCCCTTGTGTTGGATGCAGGCAAATTTTCACACCTAGGAACTCTATTTCTGTAGTTGAGAATTTTACTTTAAATTCTAGGAAGTCAGTATTTTGATTAATATATTCGACAAAAGAAGTCAGTTCATCAGTGTTCCCCTTCCACAGAATAAAAATGTCATCTACAAAATGACCATAGTAAAGAAGATGACCATTCCATGGATTGATTCCACTCAGAATTTCAACACTTTCCCACTGTGCCAGAACCAAATTCAAATAACTATTTGCACATGGGGTGCCCATGGCTACTCCCCATGTCTGTAAATAGAAGTCTTCACCATATACAAAGATATTATTTTCTAGGACTAATTCCAGTAAAGTGCATATCAAATTGGAATTTATGTTATTTCGTAACAGAGTAGTCTTTATAGCATGCAAACCATAATCATTGGGTATTACAGTAAAAAGACTAGTAATATCCATGGTTACCAAGATGACATTTTCAAAGTTGGTCAAGTGATTAATTTTGGAATATAGATCCCTTCGGAAGCTTCCAGTGTCTTTTAAAACAGTATCAACATTACAAAGAACTTTTTTTAATTCACTTTCAATATAGATAGATAGCGACTCAGTGATCCAATCTCACCCAGATACAATCGGACATAGTGGAAGGTCCTTCTGATCTTTATAAATCTTAGGTAGACCACCTATACTAGGAATCATAGGATTAGGGCAAACAAGAAAGTCATATAATTTTTTACTTATGTATTGCTCCATGAATAAATCATATAGCTCTTGATGCACAGTTTTGATTTTCATATCCACTCACCGTTTATTCAATCTAGTATAGGTGCATTCATCCTCTAACATTTTCATCATTTTAGCTTTATACCAATCTGCATCCACGACCACTATACAACCACCTTTGTCCGCTGGTTTAATAACTAAGTTATCCATAGATCTCAATTGTTGAAGTGCTTTTTTTTCTTTGTATGTGATATTGTAAAAGCTTCCATAGTTGGAATGTGTTCTCATTTTACTAACCTCATCCTCACGTAACTTAAAAAAAAGTTCAACAGTTGGAGAATTTGCAAGTACAAAATTACTGAATTTCCTAGGATAATTTCCTGCTTGTCTGCTATTGTCTCCGAAAATACATTTCAGTGAGATATTCCTACAAAAAAGTCTAATATCCGTCATGAATTCATTGAAGTCTGAAGATAAAGCAGGAATAAAGCTCAAACCATGTTCTAATACTGAAACCTGTTCTGGACTTAGAGTAAAATTTGATAGATTAACAACTAGACCCACACAAGATGCTTTCAAGCTGTCACCTTTTTGCTCTTGCATTCTTGGCTCTGTGTTTGAGGGTTTCTGTGGAAAGAGTGTTTTACAAAAACCAGTAGAGGCCAATTAGCAGAGGTAAAAACAGTTCCTTCCTTTAGTCTGGTTCCCATATCAAAATTGATGTTGGATTCACGATGCTGTAAATCAAGCCCTGTGGTCATATGACTAGTCTCAGCTTCATTAGAGTCAGTAGAAGCTGTACTGTCTGTAGAAATAATTATTGGACCAGCTGAGGCATGCAAACTTGTTACAGGGATATGATTCTGCATTTCAGCTTGACTCTGTCCTTCAGTACATTCATTGGTATAGTCCCTATGTGTGGATATTTCTTTCTGAGATCTACTCCGACCCCTATTATCTCCTGACGCTCCTTTATTGATCTCTCTAGGCCATTCAAAGATGTGACCATTTTTAAAATCTTGCTAATCATGTGCCAACTTCTTAGTTTTAATTTGTCTAAGCTTATTATCATAGTTTTGTAGATTAGTTTGCAAAAGTTCTACTTTTTGCAAATGTGTATCTTGTAGATTCATATCTTCCAAAATCACTTGCTTGTTGGCAATTAATGTTGCTATACTTTCCACTTCAGGTCTAAAATACTCCACCAATAGATGCATATACTTCCGGCTGGTCTCTAGATTAATTGCTTGCCATCTGGCAAGCAAATCTGGATAAGTGTTCCCATAGCTAGGGAGACATTTAACATGCATGCCTCTTGGCACTAGTTTGTGATGAATGCAAGCTTCTAAATGAAAACACTGCCATTGAAATCATTTAAGTCTAAAGGCAGCGTTCTCAACTTCATGAAAAGTGCTTAAAAAATCAGTGTCAACAGCCGGTAATACTAAAGGATTGGTTTCTTCATTTCCCAAGTTCAATTGTATGAGCGGATTTGCCAACTCACTGGCTAAGCTGGTAAAAGAACAATTCTTCTGAACTGGCTTCTTTTGTCGAATATATTAATCAAAATACAGAAATAGACTTCCTAGATGTGAAAATTTGCCTGCATCCTAACATTTTTAGGAAACCAACCTGGAATAATCATTACTTACACAGGCAAAGTATGCACCCAAAGAATATTTTCAATAGTATTTATGAAAATCAAGTACTACGTGCTTCTAGACTCTGCACTGAGGGAGAAGATTTTGAGGCTGAATGGGTTAACCTCCTTCATAATTTCAGAGACAGAGGCTACAAGGATGGCACTCTAACTATGAAAAACAATTTTGGAGAGCTCAGGAAAAATAAAGGTAGACCTTATTTTTCATCTCAAGTAACTAGAGCTAATGAGACGCAGATTAAGTGTATGTTGACTTACAGTAATGACAATTCACAAATCTGTGATGTCATTAGGAGATTTTGGCCAGTACTAACCACTGACAGCAAGATTAAAAAAGTTGTTGGAGATACTCCCTATTTTCTCTTTAAGAATAAGAAAAATATCAAAAGACTTCTATGTAACAAAGATGGATTTATTCATAAAAAATGTTCTGAGAGAAAAGGCACTTTTAAATGCCTTAGATGCAAAGCCTGTCCACATATAGACAGTGCTAATTCCTTTATCCATCTGACTACAGGAAAGGTATATTCCTTCAACTGTTATCCTGACTGCAACACCAAACATCTAATTTATTTAGCGACATGCTGCCAATGCGAGACGTTTTATATTGGCAAGACAAATCAAAGATTTGAAGATCGGATCCTGAGACATCTCACAGATATTTTACATAAAGACATGACTAATGCATTGGCAGTGCACCATTTTGACAACCCCACACACCACTTTAAGTTTAAAGCCTTGGAAGTTATGGCCATAACTAATAGAGCAGGTGATATCAACAATCGTATGGAGCTACGTGAGATCAGTTGGATAGTTAATCTACAAACGCACCACCGACCTGGCTTAAACACTGTTGTTCCATTAAAACCAATATTAAAAGCTAGAAGGAACATGATTGGACATTAATAAAAGTCATTTTTTTCTGAAAGTCCATTTGGAAGATGGTCTGTACTCTATCCAATGAAAAGCTACCTTACGTAGCGATTTTTACAAACTCGCACCACAAAGGGTGAATGGAAAGAAGAACAGCGATTGCTGTGCAACCCTACTGTCGGATTGGCTATGAAAGAAGAAGTCCTATGGTGATTGGAGTGTACTTTGACCATATGCTTAGCCGCTGCTATGTATTTCGTCCAGTAAGGAACCAGCACCATTGCTATAGCTATTGGAGAGCTGTTCTATTTAATGGCCATCATAGGCCAATACTGGAGGAGGTGTGTGAAGAGAAAAAACAGCGATTGGCATATGACCTTACCATCCTATTGGTTATGAGCCCTTTTGAGGAACCAGTGCCATTGGAGAGTTTTTTATGTAGCTGCCTCTGTAGCTCTATGGTGAATGGAGCACACTTTGTCTATCCTTCTGGTTGTTGGTTCTCTATATATATATTTTTTTTTGACCAGTAAGGAACCAGTGTTATTGGGGCTTTGCCTTTTGATTGGCTATGAGTCCTAATGAAGAATCAATGCCACTGAAGAGCCACTTTATGTAGCTGGCCTTGTGACTTTATGGTGAATGAAACATATTTTATATATTTTTGACTCTTTGGATTTTCATCCGATAAGGAATTAATATTATTGTTATAGCTATTTGGAGAATCGTTTTTCTAGGGGCTGTCATAAGCCCTTAGTTGAGGAGATGTGTATACAGCGATTGATGTGTAATCTTTTTGTTTGATTGACCATGACTACTAATAAATAGTTAGCATCATTGGATTGTTATCCTATACAGCAGCTCTTGTGGACCAATGATGGGTATATGATGAGCTCTAATGAGGGATCAATGCCGTTGAAGACTCACCTTATATAGCCGCCCTTTTGGCTTTATGGTGAATGGAACATATTGTATATTTTTTACTTTTTGTATTTTGTTTAATAAGGAATTAGTATTACTGCTATAGGGGTTTGGAGAATCATTTTTCTAGTGGCCATCATAAGCCCTTATTTGAGGAGGTGTGTATACAGCGATTGATGTGCCATCTTGCCGTCTGATTGGCCATGTTTACTAATGAAGAGCTAGCATTACTGGATTGTTATTCTGCACAGCAGCTCCTGTGGACCAATGATGGGTATATAATTTTGCCATTTAATTGGATCTGAAGATTGCTGAATAGAGCGTAATCCGACAATTTGTTTGGACGATAGCTCCACCTTTCCTCCTATTAATAGCTATAATTATTGGCAATTAGCTTGACTAGGATGTCAGAAACAAAGAATTATTGGTTAAGCTACTCTTTTTAAATGTTAACATCGAAATAAGTTTTATGATCTGATGAAGGCTGAATAGCCGAAAGCGCTTATCGGATGTTATTATTATCAATTTTATTTTGTTTTATTTGAATATTTGTTTATTTTAAGACATTATTTGTTCCTATTGGATTGCCTGTTTGGAACTCTAGGAATTTGAAGAATTGAATTGCCGTGGTGGTGTTTCGAAGTCTTTTTTTTCTGTTGCTGTTCTCTTTTGTCTTCGACACTTTCAACGGAGTTTGAAAGCATTTTTCTCTTTATGCAAATGGAGAATAGTTGCATGACCACCGAATCATACACCAATGCACTGTACGAACACATACACAAATGCATGGATCTCACCATACCCAAAAGAATCAAGACACTCTCCTCCAAAAAAGGAAGCCAATTTGGTGGTCCCCTGCCATAAAAAAACTCTACAACAGAACAAGGAAACTGATGTGGAATAAGGTGAAGTCCCAAGACCAGAAAAACTCCCTTATCAGCCTCAACAAAAAGTTGAGATCCCTTATCAAATCCTCTAAAGCTAGCTATGAAAACAGGATTGCAGCAGATAGTAAAGACAACCACAAGGCCTTCTATGGTTATGTAAAGAATCTCCACGGCAATACCCAGATTTGCTCTGAGCTACTGTACAAAGGTACCTTCTATACCGAGACAACAGATATTGCCAGTATATTGGCCGACAGATTCAGTGCCAATTTTACCCCCCTCAAAGGACGAGTCACAATGCCAGTAGATTGTCAGGCACCCAGTATTACTGCTGCACAGGTTAAGTCACCACTGCCCAAGGCCAAGAATACAGCTTCTATGGGACCTGACAATATCCCTGGCTGTGTTCCACATGAACTACAGAGTGAACTGGCACTTCACCTTTGTGACCTGTTCAATCACAGCCTCACTTCAGGCTTTGTCCCTACCAAATACCACACTGCTACAGTCATCCCTCTCCACAAAGGAGGAGTGACTACAGACCCTGGGAACTATCACCCCATTAGCCTGATGAGTCTGATATGCAAAGCTGTTTAACACACCATCATGGACCTAATAAACAAGAATATAGAGAATTTCCAAATGCTGGATCCCACACAGTTTGGTTTTGTGAACGGTAGATCATGCCTGCTCAACTTGGACAACTTCTTTGAGTCCGTCACCAGAGCTGTGGATGAAGGCAAGGTGGTTCATATAGCCTACCTTGAGGTGGCCAAGGCCTTTGACACTATTCCCCACTCAGGAATAATAGAAAAACTCACTAAGCTAGGCATCAACCCCTATATCACTAGGTGATTTGCAAACTGGCACACAGGTAGAACGCACAGTGTGAAATTAGCTGACTCCAAGTCAGACTGCCGACCAGTCACGAGTGGAGTCCCACAGGGTTCGGTCCTGGATCCTCTCCTGTTTGGTATCTACTTCTTTGAAGTCCAAGCCAACATGATGGGACTCTGGCTGACAAAGTTTGCAGATGATTGCAAGTTGGGAGCTATTATTAACTCCCCAAGTGATGTTTACATCCTACAGAAAGGTCTCACTGAGACCAACGACTGGTGTTAGAATCATGGCCTTAAGCTCAATGCCAAAAAATGTGTCATCATCCCCATTGGGAAAAACTCAACTCCTATGAATTACCACATCAATGGTAGTCTGCTGAACACAGAAGGTGTTATAAGAGATCTGGGAACACAGGTTGACAGCCACCTCTCCTTTGAACACCACATTACCACTGTGGTCAGAAAGTCCTTCTATGTGGCACATCTCATTACTAAGGGTTTTGCATCCAGGAAGAAGGAGGTCATTGTCTTCCTCTACTCTTCCCTCATTAGGCCAGTCATCGAATACAATACTCCATTTGGCATGTACCTCTCTAAACACTTGCAACAACTGGAGAGGCTTTCAAATTACCTCACAAAGAGGATCCTAGGCCTTAAACATTTGTCCTATATGGACAGACTTAAAAATTCCAACTATTCTCTGTCTCATATCGACTACTTAGATGTGATCTCTGCTTGACTTACAAAGCCATGTCTGACCAAGCTCTGTTAGAAATGCTACATCTAAAGAAATCCCAATCCCTTCGCACCACACGCTCCAGAGACCTCAACCTCATTACCACAATTAACAAAACATGCTGGTGGGACAGGTTCATAACCTAGAGACTGCCCATACATGTCAAGCAGAGCACCTCACTGACCATCTTCAAGAGAAATCTTGATGAGTTAATGGGAAATAGAAAATTCACCCCAGGGATCACTCCAGTGGCTTTACTTGATAGAGGCACTAGGAACTAAGGTCAGGTGGCACGATGCCAGGGAAATCCTAAGGGCTAGGCTTGCAAGGCTCCTGGGCCATTAGCCTAGTACATACCTATGAATCTGTGAACCTCTAAGAGGATATTCCCCCAGGTTTTAAATACAAATGTACAAAATATACAATGAGATCAGAAAGCTGGGATAGTTAAAGGACAATATGTGAGGCTTATGAGAATGGTATCAGAAGATACAGAACTGGTAGTTCAATATCAGAAATTTGCTGATATGTTTTATTCTAGGGGATATCCTGTCAGGTTGGTACAGAAATGATTTGATGAGATTATATCCAAAAGATAAAATGATAATTACTTGCCACTTTTGCAAAGTGAACAGGGTTGCCCCTTTAAGAACACTGATATTTAAAATGCTGGATATAGTGTATATACCCATTCTTTCATGACAAAATTCAGTGTTGATCATTTTTACATAACAGGTACCCTTAGAAGAAACTGGAGAAGTTTTTTTCTTGTTGTAATAGTCTTTTAGATGTATTTACTGATAAGCCTTACATAGTTTTTACATTGGTAAAAACACTTAAAAACTATTTGGAGATGAAAGAGACATGTTTGGTTTAATGTTTCAACAAAAAAAACAGGTACCTTTAGATGAGGGATTTTTTTGCAATATAAATATATATTGAATAAAGAAACTATGGTCATTAAAATCCTCACAAGAAGATGAAATTTTCACTGTACATGTAATTCTGTCAGTGTAATTTATTCAGCATTGTGTCAACAATGTAGTGGATTCTATGTAGGGAAAATGCATAGAAAATTAAGAGACCAAATATATGAACATATATTGGATATTAAAAACAAGAAAAAGAAGAATTCCTTGTTCAAACACATTTCATAGTTTCCTAAACACAATTGTATTTTTTTTTATCTTGGAGATGGTTGCTAAGGATCTGAGGAGGTGTCTGTGGGGTGACTTGATTGAGCTTAAAGAATTTATGTGCAAATTAAACTTAATGCGTGCATTTCACCAGGTTTGAATGAAAAACTTTCAATAGCGAGTGTACTGAAGCTTTGTTCGTACAATATATAAACTAGATGTTTTGGGTTTCAAAAAGAATATTTATCAAGGTAGTTTTTAGAACATCTGCATGGGTTTTTAATGTCTAAATTTTCTGTAATTTTTTATGGGTTTAGTGTGAGAGCATGAAATGTTAATTGATACTTGTAAACTGGATGGCAACTTCTTAACTATTGTTTTTTAAACTTCATGTTTCCAGGTTTGGAGGATAATTTAAACTCAGTAACTGCTTTGTTTTTTATGTATTCTAATGAAATCTTTGTTAAATAAATTATTTAGAACAACCTCCATTGTACTATTTTGTTCATTGGAATTTCAGTGATTCAATACACTGTGTGAGTTTTTGTGTGGTTCCTGAGACCTGATTTAAGCAAACTCATCCAATTCTGCCCCTCCAGGATCAAGAAGATAGGGTGGCAAACATCTTTGACCACCACCTCTTGTCTTCTAAAATCTATTAAGCAAATTGCCTCAGAGAAACATTATATTGTAATTGTCTTGCCTTCATGCAACTACATCATGATAAAATTGTTTTTTTTTAACCACTTACCCCAAAAACTATACTCATCTTAATGACATATTTCTTTTTATACATCTTGAAATAGTCTATACTCCTGATTATTGACACTGTATAACACTGTATTGCTACTTAATGCCTTGTAATAATCCTGTAACATTGCTGTTTAATGCTAATTTATAATGAAAATTGTAAAATATGTTGGAGCTTTCCTCCCCGGGCCTCCGCTAAAAAAGGGCTCTTCAGCTCAGTCGAACAATCCCGGTCAACAAATGTAAAATAAATAAAATAAATAATATTACCTCCATCTCTTGAAGAGGAATATTTCACACTATGGCATATTGGTGAAAGACTGTTGGACCCTTGTTGTAATCATAACAGCAGATTGCCAGCCTTGAAGATATGTGCAGAATTCTTACTTAATAGCATCTTGCCAACAAAACAGCATGGTGCAGACACCTGTATAGCATTCTTTGGACAATAGGTCCCAAGTTATCCAGCCATATTATGTACTGGAATGTTGTCTGGTGTCTAAAAAATTGAGTGTGTCCACAGTGAAATCTGGGTTACACTGAAAGATGCCACCATTAAAAAGGGACAACAAATGCAACAAGAATATATAGTGAATGACTTTGAGAATATCACTATAAGATCTGTCTGTATGTACTTTCCAACAAGAGCTTGAAATCTTACATGTTTAACTACAGTAACATATTCAGGTGACACCTCCAAATATAGTACATGTTACCATTATATGGAAGTGACCAAAACTTCTATATCCAGGTCCAGATGCAAGTTACCCTCTTCTTTTAAGAGATTAAACAAATTGTACCTTCTTTCCAAGATCTCCAAAGTGACGTCTTGGGTATGAAACATACTTTATTAAAGCTGTGGATGCCTACAATGTCAGCAGATGAGCAGAGATATATGACAACAGCAAGCAAAAGAAATACAGGCCAGAATAACATTGGGTCGACTGTGTAGGAAAAAAATAAGTAATAAAACTCAGGCAGTGTGATTCCCCTGTAAGCAAGAAAACATACCAATCAGCCTCTTAATGCAAGAAATCTGGACAAATCCTAAAATATTGGGAGGACAAAGGCTCTAAATCTTGGATAGATTTTAATTATAGTTCTTATTAACTTAGAAAGTAGATATAATTACAAGCTTTGCATAGCATGCATTTTCAGAACGGTATGAAGTCTGAAAATTGTCTGTCATTATTTAGTGACTTAAATTCAGAATGAGTTGTCAGAAAGCCACACATTGTATGACAAACACAACAAAAAAATGAGGCAAAATGCTGGACTTTCTACAAACATTTGGACAGTAACTTGAGAGGTATGATAAAAAAAAAACACTGAGATTATTTTACATATTTATTATTTTTGTTTAGAATTCACATTGTTTCTAGGGAATCTGTTTTGCTTTAATTACTTATTTAAATATGGTACCATAACTGATGTTCTGTAGAGAGTGCCTCTGGGTATTGCCCCCACTTTTTAAATAAGTCAAGTGTTGTAGAGCATAGCAATGCCCACAGACACAAGTACATGAAAGCATGGCAAAGGAAACTGAAGGAGATCCTATGTCACCTACATGTAAGATTCAGTGAACTTACAGTTACACTCTTTTGTGAGAATAATGTCAGCAATGCCCTGAGAAAGGCTGCTCTCACAGGTGTCACCTCAGTGGCCAAACACAGAGCTGAACAAAGACGACAGCGTTGCTTCATGCAGTTCCACACAGGAAGACAGTATTTAAGATGTCTTCCTTTCTGGGTGCAATTGCACATCATCTCAAACTGTGATGACCATTGTGGCCAATGTAACACAATCACATTTCTCCATATATTTCTCATTTAATAACATTGCACACCTCCATGTACCTATCTATGCATCTTAATAAAAATCATTATGTGGGTTTGGGCCATGATGCACAGTGTTGCTAGAAGTGTTGTGCTTAGCTGTCTGTGACGTTATGTACCCCATGCACGAATATCTGGTCATTGATGCACAGGTATTGTTACTTACTATGAGCTCTCTGTGCAGATTTGATGATGAGATTCTATTTAATGTGATGGCAATCTTGACATATTAAGACTGACCCGTAATTTTCTATGAATTTGCCTGTGAACACTTCATAAACCCCTAATCAAAATTAGTAATAGTGTAGTTATGAGAGTAGACAAGAACAAAGAGCAAAATATCTTGTACATAGTAGTTTATAATGTTGAACTCTGTTGCCTTCTGCACTCTTTCCTTATAGCCTGACATGGGCCTGTTCTTATCATAGTGGGATAACATAGTAGAACTCATGAAAAAATAAATAGCACATGATTACGAATAATCGTTATCAAATTATTATCTGTTATGCTATACAAAAATAACAAGTTCAGTAAGCATCGTTCATTGTTGGCTAATAAATTCAAAAAGTTCAAAAGCTTTTTTCAATCAAGTATACAGTTTAATTACACAGTGAGTAAACAAAGTGACAACATCCAAGGGGCCATTTTTGCTTCTGACTTGAAGGGGTACTCTGAAAAATGACAGTATTAGCAAATTAATTTATTTTCATTGGGCAGCCATCTTGGTTAAGCATTGTTGCATCTTTCTTCAAGCAGAAAGAGAATTTAACTGCAGTGTCTACAACTGATTACTCAAGCCATCATAATCAATTATTACTTGGTGAGCCGAGCTAGGCACAACCATGCTTGTTTAATGTATAACTGGCACCAATCCTCTGCTGTTTGCGTCTAAGCTGCCATTCAAATGTTAGTTGCTCTGTCTCACACATCTCACATTTTAAGCAGAACAGGCTATTCAGAGACCCATCAGCCAGAAATGTGTTTTTATAGCAGTGTAATTTTTTTATGTAGAAAGATAGTTTCATAATAAATCTGCATTGTGAGAAAGCATTTTGCATACTCTGTTTGAAATCTTGAAGGTTTTCATTTTTTGTTATAGAAAGAATACAATCTAATAAACAATTAATCTTGCCAAACCACAAGAGAGACCAAACATTTTAATTTAACTGAGAGATTATAGATGTAACTTAAAGTATTAGCTGATGATTAGGTGGAAAACTACTGAAGCGTTAAAGGCACCTCATGGATGTAGACATGTAAATTAATTTTATGACGTGTGGAAACGCAGTCATTTTCCTAAGTAGGAACCATCATGCACTATCTGAAATCATTATGCTATTAATTATTTAAGTCTGTGAGATTCCTAGAGAAAAAGAAAATATTTTCTTAAGAATCAGCACTCTGCTATTTTACATGCAATATCTTTCAGCATTTTCAATAATCAGCAAAAATTACTCAATGTTTGCATCATCGACAATGTGATACTTTTGACCTGCAGCTTGATTTTTTTTTTAATCTAAAATCAAAGACCAAAATATGTTCTATTCCTTCCTTTAATGTTATTTCTAAAAACGCATCTTTGTTGTTATTTGTATGTTTCTGTGTCTGCTATCTATCTATTTGTATGTCTCTGCATATGTGTGTGTGTGTGTGTGTGTATGTGTGTGTGTGTGTGTGTGTGTGTGTGTGTGTGTGTGTGTGTGTGTGTGTGTGTGTGTGTGTGTGTGTTCATGTGTTAGCAGGATACACAAAATCTCTAGATACTGGGATGACTACAGTAAATATCTGCCCATTTTTCCACATGTGCCATAATGAGAGAATGCAGAGCAGAAGCAGGACAGAGAGATCCATCTGACCATCTCTACAACACATACATTATACTTTACAAGACTATAAGGGAGTATATCCTACAATTAGAAGGCATTGGACTAATCCTGGACTGGATAGCAGTCCATCAAAAGATGTATATATGTATGCACACACACATGCACACAAACACACACCTATACACACATCTGCACATATATGTACATGCATACATGAATGCATGTGTGTACACACACACAAGCACACTCACATACATGTACTAAGACTGGCAAGTGGCTAAATACACTGTGTCACTGGTGCTATCTTCTGTCTTAGGACAAAGAAACATGCCCATGTTACAATGTGTTCAAGTCAACAGACAGATAATTATGGCATAGGACTCCAATGAAGAGAAAACAGAAAATGGGAATTCATGTAAATATCTACATGTATGTTCAGACAAATATGTGGGCATGTCATACCCAATGTGGGATGTGTATGCAGAGGAAACAGTGTATCTCTGCCCTGTAAGTGGATGTATAAATGTATCTGTTTCTTCTATATGTTCACAATATGCACATTTGTTACATTTGTAAGTACCTTTCACAAATTCCTTATCTGGACTAGCCATAATCCTTGGATAGCAAAGTAGGGATAATACATTTAGATCGAGGGAGATGAGATTCACCCTGATTTACTCTAGTGATGATCAACCGATAAAAAATATTTTAAGGAAATATTGGCATGTTTTACAAACAGATCTCAAGACAGCAAAGTTGGTTGGCAAGAAACCTAAGTAAAGATATAGAATAAAAAGTCCCTGAAGCATAAACTTTGCTAGCATGCCAATATTTCCTTACAATATTTTATACATCCACTTACAGGACAAAGATACACTTTGAAAACTAGAGCTGACTGCAACACCACAAATTTGGTTTATGTAGCGCAATGTGTGTCCTGCCCTTCATTCTATGTGAGCAAGACTAATAGGTGACTTAGGGAAAGGGTAAGGGACCACTTATATTGTGCCCTAAAAGGGTTGACCTATAGTGCCATTGCTAAGCATATGAATAGTGAAGGTGATGGGCACAATTTTAAGTTTATGGTCCTTGATGTTTTTACATCAAGGTGAAAGAAAAGGTGATATAGTGAATATGACAGAGGAATTGGAATTAAGATGGATTTTAAGGTTAAGGGCGCATTCAAGTTCAGGTCTTAATGACCTTGTTTCCATCAAACCAACTCCAGCAGCACGTAGAATGTGGAAGTAATTGTTTTAGTTATGTTTCTGGTTTTTACTTGATATGTGTTTGTTTTAAATGTTTGTTTTTTATAAAAACATGTACTTTTTTATTAATAATAATAATAATAATAATAAAATATATATATATATATATATATATATATATATATATATATATATATATATGTGTGTGTGTATGTTTTCACACGTATTATTTTATGTAGAAATGAGAATGAGTATCATAAGAGTAAACAATAGAAGTTCTTGTCATTTTAAACTACTATTGATTAATTGTTTAATGAGTTTTTGATTTGTTGCTTAGTGAAGTCAAATGCATTTTACTCTGATTGGGTGTTTGTGGAAGTTAGCAGGATTTATATGCTGTAAGTGTAGTTTCTGTGTTAAAGATATGAAAGATATGAAGAAGCAAAGTTATTTGTGAAACCACTTATCTGATTAAATACTTTTGGATTTTTACCTGCAGTGTGATTTTTTGCTCCATCAGTCTGTTTCTGCTCTTTTTTTTTTTTTTTTTTTTATGAAACATTAAATTTAACCATAGGTGCACGGGTTTGCTCATCGCTTAGCTATGGTTAATGCAGCTTAAATGGCACAAGAAGATAAAAAGCAAGATATTTGCAAATGAAGCAGTACAGAAATAGTGTAGTGGGCAGAGCATTTGTCTTACCAGCAGTCATTCCCCATTCCAGTCCCACTCCAGGACAATCTATTTTCCATGTCAAATCACTGTATGATCAATTTATTTTGTTGCATAACCTATGATAACATATATTTATAACATTTAAATATTTATAACATATATTTGTGAACTAGAGTACTGCATTAAATGCAGATGTGAGTTGTCATTGTCATAATGTTGCAAAGTCCACAGATAATCACAAGTGCCCCATACAGTATACGTGCACAGGAATCAGAGATACAAATGGAAGGAAAATGTGTAATGAATGATAACGCCATACGGTTTCCAAATCCACCACCTTCCCAAGAACCATTAGACATTACTGTCTAAATTAGTGCGGTGGTAAGCGGAAGTAAGCAAGTGTAAGCATAATTAAGCAGCAGTAAGTGGGAGAAAGCATATGCAAGCAGTGGTAAGCGGGTTTAAGCCTGTTTACATGGGGGTAAGCAATGCGCACACAGGTTAAGTGATATTGAAGCTAACTCTCTGTAATCATATTTAACTGGAGGTTAGCATTGCTTACCTCTGCGCAAACCCGTTTACAACTGCTTAAATGTGCCTTAATCACTCTGTATGCATCAGTTGCTGTTCTTGCCAGAAAGAAAATAAACAGCCTTTGTAGGTTTTGAACCCAGGACCCTGTACACTAGAGTCACAGTAGCTAACCACTAAGCCATCACAGCATCACAGAAGATTAAGGTATCACCAAATAGATCCTCACTATAGGAAATCCAAACTGAATATGTGAAAGGAATCTATATACAGTTTTATGTTGTATAAGCTACTACATAACATAAATATGTGAACTGGAGTACTATATTAATTCCAGATGTGAGGTGTCATTGTAATAAGTGTTGAAATCCTCTAATAAACACAAGGACCCCATACAGTGTACGTACACATGAATCATGTATACAAAACACAAAAATAACATGTAATGAATAACAGATCAATGCCACAATGCAAATATAATGCAACTTAAATATTTAGCAATGCTATGCATTGAACAGCCCAGCTTAGTAAGTGTAAGCAATGTGTAGGCCAGCTTACTCAATCTGCCCATTGGTATACCCCTTTAAGCAACGCCAACCTTAGGTAAGCAGGTTTGTCCATAGCTTAGCCTTTTCAAAAACATCCAATCTCAGCAAGGTGCAGGAAACCTGCCCTATTTAAACCCAACAAGTGGGAATACATCTCATAACTTATTGTAGCTTTCACTTGTAGGCATGATGTTTGGAATGGGAGAGGGAGTGCACTTTTGGGCGAAACGCTGGGGCATCCAGGAGTCCAGAGTCATGGCAGGACTCCTTGTGAAAGACCATGACTTGAGACTGCTGCAGGGCCAGTACCAGGGTTCCCAATACAAAGCGGAAGCCTGGGACCATCTCGCCCATGTCCTCACCAGTGCCACTGGCATACCCTGAACTGGTGGGCAGGTCAGGCATCACCATGCCGACCTGAAGTGGCATAAGGGGGATCTCTTGGATCAGTGGATCCAAGAGGCTAGGAGGACAGGGGAGGTCCCAGATGTGTGTATCAGTCCCCTACCTGTTTAGTAATTACCAGCTCATGTATATTATGGATAGGTATGGCTAAATAGTCCTCTTATGTCTTTCACAGCGGCAAGTGAGCGGGCTCCGAACCAGGAGGCCCATGGATGTAGATTGAACCAGTTGCAACGTGAGGCAGGTTAGTAATACTCTTGCACATACTGTCATAGGAAATAAATTTAAAAGTAGTAGTAAGTTAATTGCCTGTATAAAATCTGTATTGTTTAAGGCATGTACTGCATACACCAGAGAATATTGCAGGAAGAGTCTCATACAGGTAGTATGTAAATAAAAGCATAATAGCCTAACTATAAAGGTGTAACTGCTGCATTACATGTGCTTACTCTGGTAACATATATGGTAATGTAGAGTTGCAATCACTTAATAGTATTAAGCACTGTCACCCACACTGTGCTACAGAAATAAAATGTCTGTATATGACTGGTGTAATACCAAGAGGTCATATAGTACAAGTTAGAGAGACTTAGACAGAAAACAGTGAAAAAACAGACAACAAAGTCCAAATAGCGCACTCAACCGAGATGTCAACTGTTGTATTTTTAGCACACACAGCCATGGTTCGAATCCTGGGAGTGGTAGTAGGCTGCATACAGAATCATATCCCACTGTACAGATATGTCCGGAAAATCTGCCCATACGTGATGCCTGTCACCTTGTCCCCCTGGGAAATCAGTGGGATGATCCAAGACATTTAGGCAGCAAACAAGAAATACAACTGATTGTCAGACATCTATAAGAACAAACCTGTCACTCTAGCAACTCCCCAAAATGTTATGAGAGTAATAAGCCAAGTATGCCCATTCTACACCCCCATGTTGTCAAGCTGTGACCAGAGTGTGTACAGTAACAGAGTGAGATGTATGTGCATAATACTAATGTGGAATCTGGTACTGTGTGTGGCAACATTCAGATAGTGCTAACAAACATTGCACCCACAGGTCTGTCAGATACAAACACTGTGTCTAGAAATAAAAGATTGATGCCCTGTACTGGTA
This sequence comes from Protopterus annectens, assembly GCF_019279795.1. Taxonomy (NCBI): domain Eukaryota; kingdom Metazoa; phylum Chordata; order Ceratodontiformes; family Protopteridae; genus Protopterus; species Protopterus annectens. The sequence goes on from NC_056728.1 coordinate 405,971,729, forward strand.
GTGTTTACTCTGGTATTGTATGGCATTGTTAGTGTTGCAGTTGCTCTAAATAATTTGGTATTACTCATCACTGTCACCCACACTGTGCTACATAACATAACTGTCTAGGAAATCCTGTATAAGAGTGTTGAAATACCAGGTCAGAATGTAAAACCACAGGAGAATTATAGACATAAATCAGATAAGAGATACACAGTAATAGCTATATAGCACACACAACTGTGATGGACAGTGTTTTATTTTTAGCAGCCACAGCTATGGTCCAAAACCTGGGAGTGGTAGCAAGCTGCATGCAGAATCATGCACCACAAGTGTACAGAAATGCCCAGAATGTCCATTTACTTACCCCATATCTGCTGCCTGTCACCCTGTCCCCCTGGCTTATCTGTGTGCTAATCTCTGACATGTAGGCAGCATGTCATATCATATAACTGACTGTCAGGCCTGCACATATTTGGAAAATGTCAATGAAAACAAACCTGTCATTGTATAATTCATTAAAGGTTTAAGAGGCCAATAGTCAAAATATGTCCCGGTTCACCTGCATGTGGTCAAGACATGCTCAGAGTCTGTGCAAAAAAAGATGGACAGGTTTGTGCATAACATCAACCTGGAATATGTGAGTACGTGTAGAAACAGTTAGTTAGTGTTAACAAACAATTTCTCCACAGGTATACCAGGTAAGAGGTGTATACTGCAGGTAAAACCAGTTCATGTATATAGTTGTCGACAGCCATACCACTGTCCAAACTAAGGCAATAGGGTAGTGTACTAATAAGGTACAGATAACATCACTGACAAGGAAAGTAATGTGAACTACAGGAATATACTAGTTGTTAATTGACATCTTTCTCTCCCCCCACCATATCTGCAACAATAAACTAAATACACAACTCAATTGGTATGTGCTGACTTAACTCTAATGTTGGGACATATGTCCTATTGTTTGATAATTATTTAAATCTGTTTCTATGCATGTGCTATGTTGAAATACTCCCACATTGGTGGCATGGTGCCATCAATGTAGCTGCATGCTGTTGTAATTACCACTGTGGTCCCATATATGCATGTGTTCTGTTTGCTATGCAACTGTTCCATATCTGGTGTTTAGGTTGATGGGAATATCTATGCATGCTGTTATACCTAATTCTGGAATGTGTTGACTATTACTAAACCACATATGTTGATAAAACTTAAACACCATAGCAATTATGGGAATGCAGGTCCCAGCGGACCCACCTGTCCCACATAAGCTAGCTGTGACACCTGGCAACAGCACGCCTGTGGCCCAACCTAGGACCTCCTTGTCCATTGGTCCTGCACCACCTTTGGGTGGAACTGCCTCAGGGGTGGGGCTCACCGCCCCTTGAGTGGGAGCAGACAGGAACCTGACACCCGTCGCCAGGTCTGAGTCATGGTGCATACCGAGCTCCGCAGGGAGGTCAGAGATCTGCTATGCCAGCTTGAGGGCCATGTATTGTGACTAGAAGGTCAGCCTGGCTTACCTACTCAGCCCCCAGCACAGCCACCTTCGGAGCAGTGAAGGTAAAGTGGTGACTGCCCATGGGTGGGGACCTCAGTCCTAAAGTTTCCACTAGGGGGCTCATGGGCTTTCGATTTCCCAACAACCCTCCCCATCAAGGTGTTTACCCCCCACATGTGTCATATACTGCCCCTGTATGCGTCTTGTTTATCTTGCCTGTTAACCTACCCAACCTACCTCCCCAAATATACCTATTATCCCTCCCCAACATCCCACTCTTACCTGAAAAAAAGGGCAATCTTCTCCCCGCAAAAAATCTCACCCCATACATAGCTGTCCATTTCGCACATGTGTCCACTGGACACATGTAATCTGGTCTAATTGGCTTAACATATTATTGTTGTCCTCACCCTTCTCTCAGGGGTATGAGTGTCCAAATCTACCTCCAAATTCAGTGTATATGCATAGATGTTGCTGTAGAAGAAATGGGCAGCTAGGGACCTTCCCTACACCCTTCCTGCACATCCCTAGCTATTTTCCCTACTGTCTTTCCCTCTTTGTGCCCCTTTTTCACCACTTTCCTATCGACCCTTTTTCATTTCTTTTAAAGAAATTAGTGCGGGGGTAAGCAAGAGTAAGCACTTTTAAGCAGCAGTAAGCGGGTTTAAGCCTGTTTGCATGAGGGTAAGCAATGCCTACACAGGTTAAGCAATTTACAAGCTAACTGAGTATAAGAAAGTATAACCAGAAATTAGCAGTGCTTACCTCCTCGCAAACCCACGCAAAACCACTTACAACAGCTTAAAAGTGCCTTAATCACTCTGTATCCAACGGCCCTTCTTCTGCCCAGCTACAAAATAAACAGCCTCTGCAAGCCTCAAACCCAGGACCCTGCACACAATAGCATAAGTGATTTACCACTAAGCCATGTCAGATATATATATATAACCCGCATGTTTTCACAAACATATCATCCAGTACAGTCATTCAACAGCACAGGAAATGTATTTATACATGTAGATGTATGTGTGTGTTTATATATATTTATATCTATATAGATATATACATAACTATATATATATATATATATATATATATATATATATATATATATAAATAAATACATATATATATGTATATATATATATATATATATATATATATATATATATATATATATATATATGGGTCTACTTTAGTTGACCGAAATGCCAGTTCACCGACAAGCAGAAGACTGAGACCAAACGACCAAAAACTAAGGTGATCGACAAGGTGAAATCCCGACAGCCGAAAGACCGACATGGGCAACGTGTGAGCGCGACTCAGTAAGTGTGCGATAGTGAGGGATTTAGGGTTAGGAAGCGGACAGGTAAGTGTGTGATAGTGAGGGATTTAGGGTTAGGGTGTGGGAAAGGTGAGTGTGCGGTAGTGTCGGACTTAGGGTTCGGGTAAGGTAAGTGTGTGATAGTGACGGACTGTAGTTTAGGGGCAGGTTAAGTGAGTTAGGGTTAGGGTGCGGGTAGGGTGAGTGTGCAATAGTGACGGGCTTTATGTTTTAGGATGGGTTAAGTGAGTTAGGGTTAGGGTGCAGGTAGGATAAGTGTGCGATAGTGACGGACTTTAGGTTTAGGGGTGGGTTAAGTGAGTTAGGGTTAGGGTGCGGGTAGGGTAAGTGTCGGTAGAGTCGGACCTTAGGGTTAGGGTTTGGATTAAGGTTAGTGGATATGTAATTGTGTGTAATGTGTAGTTTACGTTTTGTGTGTCGGTGTAATGGTGTTCGGTTTTGTGAGTTGTTGGTATTGTGTGTTTTTGGTTGTTTGGTCTCTGTGTTTTGCGTGTCGGCGAACTGGCGTTTCGGTCAACCAAAGTAGACCCATATATATATATAAGCATACGTGTATATCTATATACATGTATATACAGCTATATATCTATAGATATAAAAGAGAACATAAATACATGTATGACCACAGACACCATTAATGGGGGTGAGGGGGCCCAAGCAACATATGTTTTGTATGTATTGATACCCCCACACACAACCAAGCAGTTCTGCCCTGCAATACAATACCAACAGTTGCAAATCCCATAACCATGACCTGACACAACATGGGCAAAAGATGTTAACAGTAATCCATCCCACTTGTATGATGTCAGGCTGGTATCAATAACATATCATGCAGAACAGTCTGGCTACCATAGGGACTGTATAATGTGGAAGCAATAAACATTCCTAAGATACATATACACAGACACATATATGCACATGCATATCTATATATATATATATATATATATATATATATATATATATATATATATATATATGTAACTACACATACACACACAGAGATATGTATAGGAAGATACATATTTAGAGGGTGCACACCATATGGACCAGCCAGTATGCCTTACAGTTGCCATCTTACCAACTGGACACTGTATGAGTCACCCATACAAAAGACAATTGTTGCCCGAAACATATAACCACAGAGAGGTCAAAGGATATAACACCACATACAGGTTTGCATACATGAGAAAGCTTTATTTGTGTACAACTACAGTTGTATATGCCATATATAGCTGTTTAGACTCTGAAATAAATATAAACAGACTAATGCAACTCTCAAACAGATAAATTAATAAAGTATTTCAGAAAACATAACATATGTTGCTGTCCAGGCAAAGGCCTTCAAGTAGTACGACAGTAAAGACAGACTGGGGCACAAGATAATAATCAATCAACAGTAAGTAATGCAGATGTATAGCCACCAGCCTCCATCTACACTCTGTTCACAATCCCTAGAGGGTAAAGACCTCAGTTGACACAATGGAATGTATCTGTTACATAACAAGGCATAATTGAAATGATCACAATCACACTGACAAACAGAACAGGCTGTATGGCAGCAAGCAGTAAGCCTGCATTTAGCCAAGGTGAATTGTATGGTAATGTACATCCAGATACCTTAAGGCAGCTTACCCCTGATACCCCTCACATGTTGTAACAGCCAAGGTTAGGTATGGTGCACCCCCTCATAGACTGACATACAGGGCCATATACCACTGTTACAAACACTGGCCTATGGACTGCATATGGGCACAAATGTATTGTGCAGATGAAGCCCACATATATATGGACCCAACCCCACAATATCTGTGGGGGCCACAACAGCAGTGGAATTATGGCAGGAATGGCAGCATGACATACTCACAGGCCACTACATATCAACCCCTGACAGCATGTCATATGGACAAAGCCTGGTATGTAGGTGGAGGACAGAGACTGGAACACAGGCCCATATACGAAATAGTGCTGTCATACACTAAGCAAGTTGCTGATGTTACAGGATAGTCTGCAACATACCCTTAGTCAGGAATATGAAGTCTGAAACACAAATGGATGTAGCCTCGTACTGATAGCACTCAACACACACACAGCCAGTGATAGATCTGACACAAGACCTGTGTGGTGGACAGTCAAAACATAATACGCACACCCCTGGCCATCAAGGGGATAGGTACACAGTTGAGAGCTATGCAGACAGACTGCAGTCCATGTTAAACTAGTATGTACATACAAACCCTGTAACACTGGTGCTATACAATGCATACAACAACAGTACTCACACTCTGTTTGTAGTTCAGGAACCTCATACTAATATGTAGCTGGCCTGAGTGTGCAAGTTCTTTTGTAAGAGGTATTGCTACCTGCTGTATGTAAAACTACTGCCCACACTCAGGAAGGATGTCCACCATACAGGAAAAGTAAAGGGACCACGCCCACATGATGTAGGGATTTATAGTAGTGGGTTGCCATGACAGTGGTAATTGGAAGTACTACACAGCATGCTGCATGCAGGTAGCAAGTGGATGACACTGATTGGTGCAGAGGCCATCACCTGATCATGTGCATCACCCACAAAAGCCATGTTGCAATCTATTCCAAGCAGCTAATCCATTTAATGGAGAGATAGAGAAAGAGAGAGAGATGGAGAAAGAGAAAGAGAAAGAGAAAACAGAAAACAGATCCAGAACCACAACCACACCAAAAATAGAAACAAAGGAAGAAGGCTAAGGTCATAGCTAAGGAGAGAAAAAAAAACTCCTACAAGGACACTATTCACAATAGACCTCATCCCCCACAGCAGGTATGTGAAGTATATATGCATCTAATTGACTGTAGTACTTGGTCCATAATACTGGGGTAGATGATGTGGAATGATATACATGTGTCATCAGGTGTTGCTGTTGTAATGATCTTCAGCTGAACAACTGTTATGGACATTAGAGTCTGTCCCTGTGGGTAGTGGGCCATACCAGTCAACTGTGTAGGGCAGCACCGACTGACAAGATGTAAGCTAATATAGTGTATGCTGTGTAATGGAATGGATGTATATTACTGTGGCCAATAGCTGGTGGTGGAAGTAATGACATAATGATGGACTTGTGGTTCCAGAGCCCACCACTTGCAGGACACTAAGGTTAACATGTATTGTGGCATGTTGAAATATCATAGGTGTGTAATAGACTTACCTGCAATCTGGCCCAATATATACCCCCCTAATTTTAGGCTGTGTCCATATGTGGCACCTATCTGTGTTGTAGCAAGGCAGAACAGTGCAGCTGTGCAGGAAGGAGAGTTAGGGATTGTGGACCTGATGTCTGAATGTACCCCATATATAGGTATGTATATGTGTATATATATATATATATATATATATATATATATATATATATATATATATATGTCTACATATATATGTATGTAAATACATGTCCCTGATATTACCACCACAGTACTGCATGCTATGTGTGAGGGAACAGCACACACATAGCAATACGCACAGATATAAACAGCTGAAAGTGTGTGCAACATGGGCAGGTATGTCACATGTGAACTCCTTGTTGGGACCACATTTCCCTTGTTTGTGAAGTAGGGAATGGGAATATGAAGAAGGATGGCAGGTATATTTGTGGAGGCGATCCAGGTTGTTAGATATAGAAGACAGCCTACAGATGTGGTATATGACACATGTGGTGGGTAAACACCCTGGATGGTGTGTGTGGTCTGCGATGTGGAAGCCCCATGGGCCCCCATATGGAAACAATGGGAACAAGCCTCCTACCCATTGCTACTCACAACAGCAGTCCATGGCTCTGAAGGTGCCTCGCCTGGAGGCTGAGCAGGAGGAGCATGTGGACCCTGTGAATCTGTACTGGGTGCCTCAAGGTGATGTAGCACATCACACAAGTGTCTGTGGAGCCCCCTATGGAACAGACCCTGGACCTGACCTCAGGTGACAGGATCATGTCTGTGTGTGCCCCCGGCTTGGGACAACATCCCCTGAGGTGGTTCCACCTGAAGGTAGTGCTGGACCACTAGATGAGGAGGCTCAAGGGTGGATCCCACATGTGATGTGGCCTGGTAACATGGCCAGATGAGGTTGGAGAGGTAGTTCTGCTGCCAACTATTCCCTAAACATGCTATTGTGTCACTGTTATAGAACATATGTAGGTAGTAATAGTCTACATAATCCCGGAACATGTCCAAAAACATGCATAGATATCCCCAATAACACAGAATGTCAGATGTGCAGCAATCACATATCAAGCATACCCCATGCATATATAGAACCATAGTGGCCCTGACAATGGCATGCAGGTGAAATAGTCTGTAACAGGCCAGCAATGATAGTGTCCACACAGGGAACATGGCTACAAGCACATAGCACAAAGTGTGGTGCAATACAATATATGTCCCACTGGTAGGTAAGCTGTAGCCATACCTATTGAGTTGTATGAACAGTTTGTTGTCACTGATATGGTGGGGGGTGACATTGATGTGTATTAAGAACTATGGGAACCTTGCTGTATGAGTTGCTCAGACCTGTTTCCATCTTTATGTCTTTCAGGCAAGATGTCCCATGGTCGCCTATCTGAATATTCAGCTGCAGAAAACGATGTTGTGCTGAACTACCTTATCCAGCACTAACTTGTCCTGTTTGGCAGGGCTGCACATGAGCAGCAGAAGCAGATCACCCTGTGGAATGATCTAGTCCACAGGGTCAATGATGTCAGCCTGCATAACCGCAGTTATGAGCAGGTCCAGTATCATTGTTCTGACCTGCTTTGCAATGTCCGCCGGCATGCTGCTGCAGTCTAGGGGGATCAACTCGCAGAAGGGGGGGTCATACCATCCATCCACCCCAGACATGTGTTGAGGAGCTCCTCACCAGCCTCGTGGCACATTCCCATCTGCACACCCAACAACTGGCAAACACCATTGTGGAGGTGGGTGCTACCTACACACTGGCTGAGGAGCATGCATGCATGTAAGGCCACAGGGCTCATCAGTAGACCACTGTTGCATATGCATCTGCATCTGTAAAGGTAGATCATGCATATCTGACATGTCATATATATAGTTTGTTGCTGCGTAGTAGTAATAAACAGATGTGCATAAGTGGTAGTATTGTGGATTTGTACTGCTGATGTACTATAATGCTGCACCTAATCTGTAGTAATGCCACAGCTGTGGCCACTGACATCACATCTCTCACACTCTTATGTAAGTCCCTCCAGTATACCACCAAGGCAGCAGACTGCAGCTGGTGAGTATGGTTTATGTTGATGCTTGCCAATACACCGGGCATGTAACAGCTATGGTATATTCCATGCACACATCGAAAACACCTACCCATAATGCATGTCATACATGTTTACGTATTGCTGCTGTTAAATGCACTGCATCACACTGGTGACCATGATGGGGTATCAGAAGGGTATGTCAGACACCTGCAAGATAACTAACATCCTGTCATTGTGAAATGTGTCCACAGGGATTAACATAATGGTGGGACATATGGCCTACAATAAGGACATGTGTGAAACATCACCCTTATACAGTGTAACAACAGTCTATATACCAGTATTACAATGGCAACTGTTACAGATCTACACTATGGCATAACATGTTAATGTAGTCCACATTATTAGCTGGGACTAGGCTGTAAAATGTCGTGTTCAGTGTATGGGACACTGCAAACTGACACACATGTGTAGGCCATACTTGTCAAGCATCTGCAAAAAGGCTGAAGGTGGGGATGTTGTGTCAGCATGACACACCAGTGCACTGCATCAGGGATCCTAAGGATGCTAAGAATGGCTGTATCTGCAAACAGTCAGGTTCAGGAACTGTGGCAGATGTAACCCTACCCCCATAGCAATAGTGACGGCAGTGTGTAAACACCAAGGGATTTGCACATGAGTAGACCTTGCAATCATGCAGAGTTGGGGGACATGTGTAGGGCAGACTGAGCATACACTGGCAAATGCAGATGGCCCATGCTAGTATACCCCTGCCAGGAATAGTGACTGCTGTAGTACACATAACAATAGGTGCAACAAACCGTCATGATAAGGGCATTCACACATATGCACACATGGAGTGTATGCATCGTGGTCAGCATACGCACACTTAACACATTTCGTAGACACTGCATGTGAATGTACAGGAAATAAGTCACATATCAAGCTCATGTGCTGTTAATATAAGCAGTGATGTGGTCTCATGGCAGATCAAGGAAGTATGCGTCATATCAATAAGGGTGTGTACACTCCCCATAGCCATGGTATGGTCTGACGGTTGTCAGTGTAATAGTATGGGATTGGTCATACATGGTCCACTAATGTTGAGATCTGTAAACCAGACATCAGTTATTCAAAAATGACATCTGTCCACATATCATCCCAGGTATGTTTAGCTGAAAACATAGCGGCTGTGAGCATTAGAGCAGACATAACTGACACAGTACTACACATTCAGCAATGGATTGTACACCTGTGAGGTTTGGTGCACAGTACATGGCAGGGTGGAGAACAGGTGCACAGCAATACTGTGTACATGGGTGCAGTGTTTTCCAAGGGAAGGGGCATCACAGCCCATGCATCACACACATGTATACTTTTGCTAGCATGGATTGACTTTAGCTGCACTGCATGCTGTTGTGTATCATATGTTATGCATGTTAACATATGGGTGATGGGAGAACTGTGTGTACTATCTTTGTACAACCTCACCTGTGTGTGTGTGTGTGTGTGTGTGTGTGTGTGTGTGTGTGTGTGTGTGTGTGTGTGTGTGTGTGTGTGTGTGTGTGTTGTTATTTTGTCTGTAGATTCAATCTGGTGGAGTGGATGGAGATTGATATATGTAGGATGTGTGTCTGCATGTGTGTGCGTTTGTGTGGGTGTCCATGTATGCACATGTGTGATTGCAGGGTTATTCATACGGCAGTACTTCCCTTTGGGATCATGCAGTACATGGACATGGACTGACACATGACACACCAAGAATACTTGTCTGATATGTAATCACAGGACAACTGATATTATAATAAGGTCTGTAGCATGGAACATGCATTGGGAGGGAAAGTAAACACCAGGTATACCCTTAATATTCCATTCAGCAGAGAGGTGAATGACAACCCATGTATGCAGCACTACAGATGCATTGGGGAATTACTAGACAACACCAGGGAGTGTATCCATATATTACAGTTATCACATGATAGGTTGATTGAGCAGCGTATCTAGCATGTACTGAGCAATACTTACACATGACACTCCAGTGCATGACATTATGGAGTGACCTTAGTAGCCCCTCACATATAGGAGTAATGCTCACGATGTCCGGACATACACAGGGTGAACACTGAATGACAGCAGTGAGGCCATGTAAAACCTAATCCACTCATGTCAAAAAGGTAATGGAGTAACAGGTCTTGTGTTGTGATCACTCGTCTAGGCATTTAGAGGAATGATACTTTAATGAGTGGTATTAATCAGTGGATGTTACCAAGTGTGATGCCAGATGGGGAACTTATGGGAATAAACGTGGAACTGTCTGCAATCATAGACAGGTAGGTATTAAGGTGGAATGTCTGTGTGTGTATGTGTGTGTGTGTGTGTGTGTGTGTGTGTGTGTGTGTGTGTGTGTGTATGTGTGTGTGCGCACTGTTATGCAATGCTGTACAGGTCTTAAAGTGCGTTTCTTGTTTTCCCCCACAGTTGGTGAGGTGGGTCAGGTTCACTCCTGCATGTGATCTGATGGTGTCCATACAGACACTGAAGATGATAGTAGTACTGTTGATTCACAGGTGGGGTTGTCAGGGGCCGAAACCGCACCATCATTTCACATCCCCATCTTAGCCATCCCAACCCCACACACAATTTCAGTGCCTATACATACCCCATCATCAGTGGCCATAGCAGAGGGACCGTTGGCGGTTGGTGGCAGTACACAGGAGGGTCTGGTATCCATGTCTACTGTGTCTGGTCACTGCAGGCATAGCTGCATGTCTGGCAGGGTACCACATAGGTAGATGTACCAGGGTGCTTGTGGTATGGCCACTGGTCATCATGCCCCTGGCAGAAGTGCCAGAACTGATACCATCAGGTGCATGTGTCAGGCTGTCATATGGGTGCAGGCACATATGGAACTGTACGCTTCACAGGGCCTGAGGCTGCAGAGGGCTGCTCTCACATTTGCAAGTGACAACTTCTATCAACTGCCTGGTGTCTCCTGTTCTCATACCGAGGTCATGGGTAGATGGTTTGGTGAGATGGTGGGTCTCATCGAAATTGGTTTATCTGTGCTTGAACATGTGGTGGAAGTCAACATGAACATGCTGAGACACCAAGGCGCTCCTGTAGTGGCAGTACCAGCAACAGCACTGCAGGGGGGTGCTGTCCACACCACACCACAGCAGGCCATGAGCACGTGGTCCTCGCCAATCCCAGGAGGGACCTGGTTCCAATGGACAGCTGTCATGATCAGGGCAGAGTAGCACATTGAGGCCTGTACCCGAACGTGCCCATGGAACCCCTAGTAGGCACAGTCCACATGTTCGTTGCCGTAGGCAGTGAACTGCACACCCTGCCAGGTATGGTCTGTAGCTGTCCAAAAAACACCTGTATAGGGCAGCCACATGACAGAACTGTGTGCATGCATACTCAAGCACTATACGAACACACCTAGGGCAACCCCATACCTACACACACCACATCACCACACGCAGTTCAACTAATTGCACCCCTCACCCACACACATGGTCTCAAATGTATGGCCCACCCATAGCCTCTGGCAAACCAACACACCCTGTGCATATGATGATACCTGTGCCACATCCCTGTCATCCATAATATCGATACAGGGACAGGCTAATATGGTTCTGATGCACATGGTCACTGTACTATAGTGTACCAATGTACAGCAGTGTAACATATTGTCAGGAGTAATGTTTAATGCATACATGTCAAGTAGTGTAGACGTCCGGCAATGATGCATTATAGCTGTTAGTAACACTGGGTGATTGTGGTCTCCATAGTGTTATCCATTTGTGTTGTAGGTGTACATGTGTCAGCAGGAGGATGGTCTGCAGTCATATTCCACAAGGGGTATGGCACTGTTGTGACACCATGGCTGTGACATATACAGGGTACAGTTGAACACATGTCACAGGTTTGTATAACAGTTATTGCCTGTGCCACATGGGCAGGTGACCCACTGGGACATGTAAAATCAGCAACCTGATGTAGACCCATCCACATACACACACACTCTTACTTGGCAACACTAGGACTGGACCCCTACCTAGGTATGTATTGCTACTAAACTATGTGGCTTTCATTGCACACACCACACAGTGATTAGGGTGAGGTGTGTTCCAGGTTACTTGTTATATATATATATATATATATATATATATATATATATATATATATATATATATATATATATATATATATATATATATATATAAATAAATAGATATAGATATAGATGTATGCACATCCTATGTGTACAGATATACCTATTTATGCTGATATATATTTAGATATCTATAACTATAGCTGCATACATATCTATTCAGATATACCTATTTATGTCAATATATATGTATATCCATAACTATATGTGCATATGTATCTATATATCTATATATGTGTAGACATATATTGCTGTGTATATGTATATATTTGAGTGTTTATATGTATATATACGTACATATATATATCCATATATGTATGTAGATATGTATATGTGTATATATCTATATAGATATATGGATAAATATATATGTGTATATATATATATATATATATATATATATTATATATATATATATATATATATATATATATATATATATATGTTTACCATATGTCCAGAACATGGAGTGGAGTCGTACCTCAGCACCAATAGTCCCAACGTCTTAGTGCAAGGGGATGTCATGCATGTTTTGCAGGTATATATGTAGACTGTTGCTACTGTAATAGGGGTTGTCTTAACAGACATGTTTCGTTTGGGAAGTCACATCTGCTTTTGACATGTGCGCCACTGGCTACTGGCAGACATCCTAAGGACATCATAGTACAGTACCACTGCTAGCACAGTAATGATCCTGTGGACTACAGCAGAGATATGACCAAATATATGTGGACAGTGTGGCACTCTGTGGTCAGTCCAGAGGTGTACACATATCCCCTTCATGCAAGACATGTGGACTACGCCTCCCAATGTGGATGTTAATAGCCATGTACATGGGTATATCACATAAATACTGGACTACATATGCCCACACAGTTTATGCATTCACACACGCCAGTCTGTCCTGACACATAACACCTGGTGGTGTGGAGGTCACATGGCCACATACTACCCAGTAGTTAGTGACATACATCTGTACAGAATCCCACTGCTTTATTAGAAATACACAACACTTATGGTGGCTTGACAGCAGTATGTCTTGCAAATAACTGGACATAACAGCACACTGGGTAATTACACTAGGCTGCTAGGCATGTCACAAAGCACTGTTCAAACTACATGCAGACTACCACAACACTGGACTATATGTTGTGTGGGGAAATACACATGTACCTGTGATTATAGCAGGCTCTACACGCATGTCACAGCACAGAGTAACAGACACCTGTGAGAAAGTGCATACCCACAACCAATGTAAACACAGCCACATATGGTACACAAGCTTAATATGACACTATATGGACTGTCTGATAAACACCATCCTCATATGTGCCACTCACACACTAACCCTACATACACTGGGTCATGACACAGTGTGGTCCAATGGCTGTCTGTGGTATGGGACACATGTGTGTCTAGCCCTACAGACATGTGAGCAAATAGGTTACCATACACTGGAGCAGCATGTAACATCAGATAGAACAGGACCAAGAACAATAGGATCTACCACAGTCTGTGCACAGCACAAGGTACGTATGTGCAATACACATACTGTCGACAATCACTCTAAGTACTCAGACCCCAGTACTGTACACACAACTGCAGAATGCCTAAGTTATTTCCTCAGAAACAACCCCTACTATACATAACATCTCTAGCAGTCTGATATCTGATTGGCTTTTAATCAGGTATGATGTCAATAAATAATGGTGTACAGAACATATGCACCTCTTACTGCATGACATATGTACAAAGGTTGCCAGACTTGTGGCTGGAGCACCGAACAATGGCCCAATATTGGCATGTTACTGTGATAACCTTATACATTTACTGTCGTACCAAGGTTTACTGTGACATATGTCCTATGCGGGATATGAAGTCAGTAACTCTCATGGCTGTCACCATGTACTGACTGCAACCCTCACACTATGCTTCTGTAGTTCTCAGATAGGTGTTCTGTGAGTAACACAAGAAACAAAAGGCTCAACACACTGCTCAGTCTGCAGATGACTCTACAGATAGGAGTTTCTTCAAAAACATAACACTGTCATGACAGGTATTAAAACATGTAGACCAGCCATATCCACACACACCCTGTTAAACCAACATTGCTCCAAATGCAGAATAGCAACACTTACATTCTGTAGTCATGTCTGGCACATCCCACTCCTGTCTGTTGGCCTGTTTCCACAGTGTATGTTGTTAGAGGTAAGTCCCAAAACCATCTGTGATGCTGCTTGCCAAACACCAGATCTAGGTCCTGCTCACAGTGAATGAAAAGGCCCAACACCAACATGATTCTCCTAGATATTGGAGTGTGTTTCCATGCAATTAGCTATGGGAATGTTACCACAACTGTTCCACATGCAATCAGCTAGAGGAGGACTGCAATTCGTGCAGAGGCCATCAGCTGATCATGAGCATCACTTACAAAACACAAGCTGCTGCCTAAGCAAAGCAGGTGTACTTCTCCACATCCACCAAAGAGGGAGTGAGAGAGACATACAGAGACAAAGTAAGTCAGGGAGGGGGTAGGAGAGTAACACCTAAGCATGTTTGTGTCACACACCTACCAGTACGGGGTTTCAACCCCCTGCCTATGTATTACTATCACATGTCTATGTAGTTATTGCATGCGCCACATAGCTTATATGTTGGGGAGCTGTCCAAAGGTATATGTGATGGTGAGTGACATCTGCAACAGTGATATAGTAGTGATACGATAGGTGTAGTACATGGGCCTGTCCACATGAACAGGTGTCAACATCAACACAGCCACACTCTCTCAGGGACTCACACACATTGACACACCTGGCAGGGTCAGGAATAGACATCCTAACTAGTTAGTTTTCCACAATACATTAATGCTTAGGTATCACATGCACCATAGGAGTTATCCAGAGGTTATATGGACAAAGGGTATGGGAAGGTGTATGACATTAGACATCATGCTTCAGTATGCCAATGGGAGTTGTAGTGAGTGTGAATGTGGTTGAAAGCATCATACACCATGCACACAGACACAGGGTGCCAGTACTGACATGCATGGGTGCATTGCTTCATGGGTGTGTAGCGGTAGCCTGTGCCAGAAGGCTATACAAAGCTAGATAAAGGGTATACCTTGGCATCACGCCACATGACAATGGTCTGCAGTTTGGCTCAGGGGTGTAGTGTCTGGAATGGCCCACACAGGTGAGTATTGTATTCACATTCCAGTCACCTGGGTTACTATTATGTGTGGCCAGTGCTGTGCAATGCTTGCCATGTATGTGTTCTATAGTCCATGACATGGACAATGTCTGGAATGTGCACATGTCCCACATGCATGTACAGTGTCATGGATGACGCTTTGGTGCAGTGGTAGCATTGTCACCTCACAGCAAAAGTTCTCAGGTTCGATTCTCAGCTGGGGTGCCTTCTGTGAGGAGTCTGCATGTCCTCCCTGCATTCATGTGGGTTTCATCTGGGTGCTCCGGTTTCCCCCCACATTACAAGGACATGCATCTGGAGAGTTTCTCCCCAGGCCTCCACTGAAAATCAGCTTTGTTCCAAGTCAGACATTCCCGGTTAATAAATGTTAAATAAATAAATAATAAATAAATGTGGAACTGTACCTGGGGTGTCTGGCCCATGTTGTGCACACATATTGTTATCATCAGATGTGCCAGTCCTGGTCTCTTGTGGCAGGAACTTGTAATGGACACCAGGTTGACCCTGCACCTACATTGATAGAATGATACAGGTATTCCCTGGTGTCAGTGGCGTCTGTCCATACAGGGCATGTGTTTAAGGCATGGTATGTCCTTTGTGGGTCACATTTGATGGCACCACAGTTGTTGCAGGTGTCTAGTGGGGAACACAGTGAAGGCACACTGTCTGCAATTACATGCCTATTGGACGAAAAGACAGGGTGTCATGCCATCTGTAGTCCACTGCAATCACATCATGGTTACTATCTGAAGGCAATTAGTAGGGTTGGTTGTTGCCTAGGCAAGTGTGTTTGTGTATGAGACATGGGTTGAGAGTGTTCTCTGGGTAATACAAGGGTTGCTTACTTTGTTTGCCAGGCCTTGATGTCACATGTAGAGGTATGGAGACACCCCAGCCTCTCGGCTATTTGACATTTATTGTGACATATAATATAAGAAATTCACAAAACTGACTCCACAATGAGTCCAGTTGTTACACACTCACCGCCACACAGGACACAAATGACAAACACAGGCACACACACACTTGTCATGGCTGGGATTAGAACTCCTACCTAATTAGTTTATCACCCTACAGCATTACGCAGTTATAGGATGCACCATGGAGATTACTGGACTACTCCTTCCCCAAAGATGTATTTCACTGGGAATGACATCAGCAGGCTTGCCAAAGAAGGCCAATGGAGGTTGTAGTGACTGTGAATGGCCTCAAAAGCATTGCACCCCACACAGACAAACACCCACACTTCCACACTTTCCCTGTTTGGCAACAGAACCCCTACTAAACTACTATATCACACTACAGCATTATGCTGTTATAGGACGCGCCACAGTGATTACTAGACTACTTGTATTTCACTGGGAATGACATCATCAGGCTTGCCAAAGTAGGTTAATGGAGGTTGTAGTGACTGTGAGTGGCCTCAAAAGTATTGCACTCTACATAACCAAACAAACACACACACAAACATCCACACTTGCCATGTCTGGGAATAGAACCCCTACCACACTACAGGATTATGCTGTTATAGGATGTGCCACAGAGATTACTGGAGTACTCCTTCCCCAAAAGTCTATTTTTATCTATTTTTTTTTATTTTACATTTGTTTACCGGGAAAATCCAGCTGGACCAGGTCCATTTTTAGTGGATATCCGGGGAGGAAAGCTTCACAATTAAGATATATTAAGAAGTTAATAGAATGAGAAATATACAACATGGGAAGACAGTAGATTACTTACAAGCAGAGATATTAAATGATTTTTTTCACAATAGTTAGGCATTACAGGAGTGAAATACAGCTAGATTAATATTTACAAAGGTAGTATAGACAGTTTACATTTCTAGTAAGTGTACACTGAAAGAAGTACAAAGACCAATGTGGCTTATTCTAAAAGTATCGATTTTTATGTGAGTAGAATAGTTTAAATTCTAGACTAGAGTTGTTTGGAGGAGGAGAAGAGAAGGTATAGAGATTGTCAAGTTATACATGGGCAGATCCAAGTTGTCCTGAGATGAGATTTGAGTAATTTTTTTAAAGTTTGTGTTTGTTGTTGTGGAGGTTATATTAGTGGGGAGATTGTTCCATTTTTGGCTATGATATGGGAATATAGGGCTTTACCTGCAGTGTTGTTAGCAGTAGTAACCTTGAGGAGAGGTTTATAGGATGAGCGGAGAGGGCAATTGGAAGAGTAGGAGGTTAATAGCTGCTTGAGGGCTGGAGCTTTTTCTGGGTAGTTTCTGATGTTAAAGGTGCAGGTGAGTTGTTGGTAAGCTAGTAAGTTAGGAAATTCAAGCCATTGAATTTCTTTTAGTACTTGGCAATGGTGAGTTCTAAAGGGGGAATTGTTGGCAAATTTGACAATTTTGTTATAGCATGACTCGAACTTCTCCAGATCATATTTTCTAGTATGGGTTAGGATTGGTGCAGCATAAGTAAGTGTTGATAAGAGATGAGTTTGAGCTAGGGTGATTCTTGATTTTGCTGTGAGATAGCTTTTGTGCCTGTAAAGGGTTCCCATTTTTTTGTGAACTTTCTGAATGGTTTATGCTATGTGTAGATCAAGTGATAGGTTGTTGATTTCAAAGTAAATTACATCAGCAGGTTTGCCAAATAAAGGCATTTGAATTGTAGTGAGTGTGAAAAGCCTAAAAAACATTGCTCCCTACACAGACACACACACACACACACACACACACACACACACACACACACACACACACACACACACAGAGTTGTCATGTCTGGGATTAGAACTCCTACCTAAGTAATTTATCACACTACTGCATTACACAGTTATAGGATGAGCCGCAGATATTACTGGGCTATTCCTTTCCCAAAGGTGTATTTCAAAGTGAATGACATCAGCAGGCTTGCTTAAGTAGGGTATTTGAATTGTAATGAGTGTGACTAGCCTAAAAGCATTGCTCCCTACACAGACACACACAGTTGCTATGTCTGGGATTGGAACTCCTTCCTAACTAGTTTATCACACTACTGCATTACATAGTTATAGAACGTGCCACAAAGATTACTGGGCTACTCCTTTCTCAAAGGTGTATTTCAAAGTGAATGGCATCAGCAGGCTTGCCAAAGTAGGGCATTTGAATTGTAGTCAGTGTGACTAGCCTAAAAGCATTGCTTCCTACACAGACAGAGACACACACAGTTGCCATATCTGGGATTAGAACCTGCACCTAAATAGTATCATACTACAGCATTATGCAGCTATAGGAGGCGACACAAAGATTACTGAGCTACTATTTTCCCAAAGGTGTATTTCAAAGTGAATGACATCAGCAGGCTTGCCAAATTAGGGCATTTGAATTGTAGTGAGTGTGACTAGCCTAAAAAGTGTTGCTCCCTACACAGACAGAGCCACACACACACAGTTGCTAGGTCTGGGATTAGAACTCCTATCTAGTTAGTTTATTACATTACAGCATTATGCAGTTATAGGGTGCATCACAGAGATTACTGGACTATCCTTTTCCCAAAGGTGTATTTCAAAGTGAATGACATAAGCAGGCTTGCTAAAGTAGGGCATTTAAATTGTAGTTAGTGTGACTAGCCTAAAAATCATTGCTTCCTACACAGACAGAGACACATACACACATGCACACAGTTGCCAAGTCTGTGATTAGAATTCCTACCTAACTAGTTTATCACACTACAGCATTACGCAGTTATACGATGTACCCCAGAGATTACTGGGCTACTCCTTTCCCAAAGGTGTATTTCAAAGTGAATGACATCAGCAGGCTTGCCAAAGTAGGGCATTTGAATTGTAGTGAGCATGACTAGCCTAAAAAGCATTGCGTCCTACACAGAGACACACACACACACACACACACACACACACACACACACACACACACACACACTCTAGGTCTGGGATTAGAACTCCTACCTAACTAGTTTATTACATTACGCAGTTATAGGACATGCCACAGAGATTACTGGACTATTCCTTTCCCAAAGGTGTATTTCAAAGTGAATGACATCAGCAGGCTTGCCAAAGTAGGGCATTTGAATTGTAGTGAGTGTGACTAGCCTAAAAAGCATTGCTCTCTACACAGACAGAGACACATGCATACACACACACACACACACACACACACACACACACACACACACACACACACACACACACACACACACAAACAGTTGCCATGTCTGTGATTAGAATTCCTACCTAATTAGTTTATCACACTACAGCATTATGCAGTTATAGGACACACCCCAGAGATTACTAGGCTACTCCTTTCTAGAAAGATGTATTTCAAAGTGAATGACATCAGCAGGCTTGCCAAAGTAGGACATTTGAATTGTAGTGAGCATGACTAGCCTAAAAAGGCATTGCTCCCTACACAGACAGAGATACACACACACACACACACACACACACACACAAGCGTACACACATGCACACACACAATTGCCATGTCTGGGATTAGAACTCCTACCTAACTAGTTTATCACACTACAGCATTATGCAGTTATAAGACGCACCCCAGAGATTACTTGGCTATTGCTTCCCCAAAGGTGTATTTCACAGTGACTGACATCAGCAGGCTTGCCATAGTAGGGCTATGGGGAGGGCAGTGTGTGTGCATGAGCCATAACCTGTTCATCTAGAGGTAAACACACCACACTCAGGCACACACAGGTTTATATTCCACAGATATCTGTATAAAGCTGCTAGATGACTACTGCCTTGTACAGTCATGTTGCACAGCTAGCACTAGCACCACAGAGTCTTTGATGCTGAGGGATACCAGTGGATAATTTCTACAGTGAGTGACATTTACACATCATGTGGTTGTAGCCATTTGGCTGTATGCTAGTTGGGACAGGCCTCATGATGGAAGGCTTCTTGTCACTGTCACTCTAGGGGGATCCAATGTCTGTCTGCTTGGGATGACATGCTGGACAAGCCACGCTGCTTCGCAAGGGACGGCTTGCACCTGTCACCACTGGACTTCCGGATATTGGCTAAGGCTCTTGCCACCCCCATAGTGCCTTTTTTAGGCAAGGCTCAAAAGATGAACCCACCTCCTTAGAAAACAAAAATGGAAAAAAATTAAGGGTAATGCTGCTCAACGCCAGAAGTCTAAATCTCAAGATGCAGGCTCTCGAAGCACTCCTCAGTATGGAGAACATAGATGTCTGCACAGTAACTGAAACCTGGTTCAAGGCTCCTGAGAGCACCCCAGCACTACCAGGCTTTACCTCGTATCATGCTTTTCGGCCCCAAAACCCAGGCCGAACCACAAAGGAGGAGTGTCCATATTCATCAAGGATACCCACACCTCCAGGTTAGTGGCAACTCATGAAGCATCAGAGACCATCCAGGTGCAACTAACCGTAGGCAAAACTGCTATACAACTGGTTGCATGTTACAGACCACCCTCCCAATCTCAAGAACCCCATTCAGCCTTCCTGAAGACATTGGAAGATATGAATGTCTCACCAAATACCATCATATTGGGAGACTTCAACTACCCTAACATAGACTGGGTACACTATTCTAGCCCTAACACCCTAGCCCAAAAGTTCCTGGAATTCATAAACTCAAATGCAATGGAACAGCTAGTCACCTCTCCCACAAGGGGAGATAATATACTAGACCTGATCATCACAAACATGGGGACAAAATGCTCCACACCAGAAGTATTCCCCTCACTAGTGAGATCTGACCACAAACTAATCACCCTGGATATACATATTCCACCTCCACCCCCAGCACAAAATACTACAGTGAAAAACTTCTCAAAAGCCGACTTTACACTTCTTAAGACTGAGATGGTATCATTTAAGCTCACTGGGCCAATGGAAACCACATCCCACAATGCTGAATCCTTCACAAATGCTTTCTACGGACATCTCCAAGAATGCATGGATCGTGCAATCCCAAATAAAACCAAGACCCTCTCCACCAAGGGAAAGTGTCCTGTCTGGTGGACCCCAGCCATAAACAAATTGTATAACAAAAGAAGGAAGCTACTGCAAGACAGAGCAAAATCCCATAAAGGGAAGGCATCTCTGATCAGCATTAGTAGAAAGCTACATTCTCTCATAAAAACATCCAAGGCAAACTTTGAGAGAAAAATCGCCAAGGACACTAAAGATAACCACAAGGCATTCTTCAGTTATGTTAGAAACCTGGGCGGAAACCCTCAGATATGCTCAGAGTTAGTAGACAATGACAAAAAAATCACCAAACCCACAGATATTGCCAACATTCTGGTAGATAGGTTTAGTGCAAATTTCTCCCCTCCCTCACCCCCAAAAGAAGAAATACTTATCCCAGCTGAATGTAACCTCCCTGTCATCTCAGATGTCCAGGTGAGAGCCGCCCTCAGCAAAGCAAAAAACACAGCATCAATGGGACCTGATGGTATCCCCGGTTGCATGATACGTGAACTCCAAGAGGAGCTAAACCCGCATATAAAAATGCTATTTAACCTTAGCCTTACTACAGGATATGTACCTGAACACTGGCGTACAGCAACAGTGGTCCCACTCCACAAAGGAGGCTCCACTACAGACCCTGGGAACTACCGCCCCATAAGCTTAACCAGCCTGGTCTGCAAAGCTATGGAAAGAATCATTATGGAACTCATAAACAGCGACATTGGGGCCTACAGACACTTGATCCCACCCAGTTCAGCTTTGTAAAGGGCAGATCCTGCCTTTTGAACCGGGTTGACTTTTTCGAAACAGTCACTAGAGCCATTGATGAGAGCAAAGCAGTCCATACAGCCTACCTGGACTTGGCTAAAGCCTTCGACACAATAACCCACTCAGGCATCATAGACAAGCTCAACAGCTTAAATGTAAATCCATATGTCACAAGATGGGTTGCAAACTGGCTAAAGAACAGAACCCATAAAGTCAAAATTGCGGGAGCCATGTCAGACTCAAAGCCAGTCACAAGTGGTGGCCCACAGGGCTCTGTCCTGGGACCCCTCTTGTTCGGCATTTACTTCTCAGATGTGAAAGCAAACATGGGAGGGTTGTGGCTGACAAAGTTCGCAGATGACTGCAAGCTAGGCGCCATAGTCACTACACCAGCTGACACATACATCCTACAGAAAGGCCTCACCGAAATCGACAACTGGTGCCGGAATCATGGCCTTAAACTGAATGCCAAGAAATGTATAGTCATCCCCTTTGGGAAAAACAAAGTACCCACAAATTATCACATAGACAGTAACCCACTGAGTACGGAAAAAGTAATCAGAGACCTGGGGACCCAAGTCGATAGTGACCTCTCATTTGACACCCACGTTGCCAAAGTGGTTAGAAAGACTTTCTACCTTGCCCACCTTATCATGAAGGGGTTCACATCCAGATCAAAGGAGGTAATTGTACACCTATACTCCTCCCTTATCAGGCCCATGATTGAGTACAATGCCCCATTTGGTATGTACCTCACCCGGCACTTACAGCTGGAGAGACCCCAGAAGTACCTCACCAAGAGGATCAAGGGTCTCCAACATATGTCATATGCTGCCAGGCTAAAGAAACTCCAGCTCTATTCAGTAGCATACCGCCTGCTCAGAGGTGATCTGTGCCTGACATACAAGGCCATGTCCAACCAGGAATTGATGGACATGCTCCACCTCAAAAAATCCAAATCCATTAGAACCACGAGAGCTAAAAATTTAAACCTCAGCACAAATATGAATAGGACATGCTGGAGGGACAGATTCATAACTCAGAGGCTTCCGATACTCTGGAACAGAATCCCAGTTCATGTTAGGCAGAGCCCCTCACTGACTCTCTTCAAGAGAAATCTTGACGAGTGGATGGGAGATTGTAGGTTTTCCCCGGGGGTCATCCCTGTGTCACTACTAGACAGAGGCACAGTAAAATAATTTTAATAAGTAAGGGGGTCTTCAATGTGTCACTACTAGACAAAGGCACAGTATTCTAAATCTATTCTGTACACTCTAGTATCACTACATGGGGTGGCGAAAGCCACATCACTAGGGCTAGGCTTATAAATGCCCCAGGGCAGATAGCCTAGTACTAAATGATGAAACTATGAAACTAAACTCTCTTCCACACATTCATGTATGTGTACTTTTGGCATATTATAGTGTGTTGTCCTTGTATATATGTGTGTATTCCTATCCTATGTGTGTGCAAAGCATGACTGGTGCATACTGAGGAGTGTATGCTCTAACATCTGCAACTGTCTGATATGTATGGCCCACTGTTGTTTCCAGACATGGACTTCATTTCTCTAAGTGTGTGAGCATGCCCAGTTTGTTCTTTCAGTATGTTGTTGTCTGATATTGCCTTAATTTCTCTGCGTGTGAGCATGCCCAGTATGCCCTTCTGTATTGAATGTGTGGATCAATTCCAGGTAGATTGTACTCCAGTGCAGACTTTTGTGTTCTACACCTACAGCTAGCAAACTGTTTCTGCAGGGCATCTGTAGATCAGTTGGCAATATGGGGTCGAACTGTGCAAGGGATTGTGTGTACTGTAGGTGATTGTGTCTGTGCTGCTTCTGCTACGTGGTACTGGTGATAGCAGAGATATTCAGACATGTGTACTGTTATACACTGTGATGTTTTATGTCCTCAAGTACTGTCAGGTTGACATTTTTGCTTGCAGTGATGTCCTGGGGAACACAGGGTGAATGCAGCTTTGTCCAGTAGTGTGGTCAAATGCCTACATATTCCTGGAAAGTTATGCCATTCTGGAGGGGGAGCTGCAGACACTTGCTGCTGGGTCTGTGTATCCAGTTCAGCACCTTGGTACAGTGCTGGCAGAGGATCCCATACATGTACATCCATCGACATGACAGTATGGCCTTATCTTGCTGTGGCAATATCTCACAGCTGTACAGATTCACACAGGTTACCCAGAGACAGGGGTGATAAGTCAGGACATTACCCCTATTGTGGTGTACTGGAAGGTTTGTAGACACCCATTTTTTTGTGTTTGCAGCCAGGGATAGTAAGTGCACATGGATGTGTTTTGGACTTTGCACATTTCATGCTGCCCATGCTCCCACCCACCCCCATTATTCTATCCTCTTCCATACATTATGCAAACATTCTCTGATAATTTTCCTATAGTTATCACCTCATCACAGCTGTGTTTTGTTGTTGGTCCACAGTTCATGCAGTGGGACATGGTGGACATGTTACTGTGGTTTGTCCACATGGCCTTGCATATGGGTTATGTGGAGTGTGTTATGTTGTTATTTGGGTGTCCATGACATAACATACATTGGCAGTACGGGTGAGACATGGGCCTTTGGCAGAGGCCTGTAAGCTATTTGGTGGTGATGCAGGCCAGCTGTAGCAGGCTGTTGCATTCTGTCAGTCCTACAGTACCAGACTGCCATACAGTATATTCCCCTGGGGTGACAGGGTATGTGTGCTAGGTGTTCATGCCAATACTTTCTATCAATATTGATCAGGTGGTGTGGATGCTGGCAGGGTGCTGCTTACAGCTAGGGACACACCTGCATGAGACACCTGCACTGCATGCTGCATTCATTCGCTATTGCCATAAGCAGGTGGGGGTCATATTGTACCCATTCCCAACAGCAGGGATAAGATCAGAGAGGTACCTGTGAGTGGTGGTTGGGTGAGCTGGGTGCATGTGTGCTATGGACACTACTTGCATCTGACTCACAGATATGCATGGGGCATTCCAGTTATGCTGGCTTGTGCAGGAACATCAGCTGTTTCTCAATACATCAGTCCTATCACCTTTGTGATCTGCAAGTGTCTGGCCAGATGACATCGGTAGTCCCTACTACAAGCCCAAATAATGTGATGCATACCTGTATGTACAATTCCAAGGGTGTGTCCATTTCACGGTTACACATTATACACTGTATGCTTGGGATACTTTTCCTTGTGTACTGCTTGTATATCTAGCCCAACAGTCATGCCATGTCCATCTTTCAGATGGTGACACATATTACTGCCATACATTTACAATGGCTTACTGCTAGAATGTGTTATACTGGGGAGCATTGTCTTTGGCACTGCAGTTGTGAGGACTTGGCCCTGTCATCGGCAGTAGTGCGAAATGGCCACCAGGTCAAACCTCAACATGCATACATACTGACCACTCTCACACAATATGAAACACACACCAACCTTACATGCGCTAACCTGCATATTGTACAAATGCTACAATCTATCCTGCTACCTTGGCCACCTCAGATCATCTGTGCATCACTGGTATTATACCTATGCATACATGTTACTACATGTCTACATTGGATTCGAGGGGGCACACCTGTTACTACATTTCTACATAGGATTGGGGGCACAACATGTCTACATCAGATTGGGGCCCACACCAGACTGTTATTACATTTCTAAATAGGACTGGGGGGCACACCTGACTGTTTCTACATTTCTACATAGGATTGTGGGGAGGGGACACCTGACTGCTACTACATTTCTGACTGTTACAACATGTTTCCATCAGATTGGGGGACACACCAGACTGTTACTACATTTCTATATAGGACTGGGGGCACACCTGACTGTTACAACATGTCTACATCGGATTGGGGGGGCACACCAGACTGTTATTACATTTCTAAATAGGATTGGGGGGGCACACCTGACTGTTTCTACATTTCTACATAGGATTGCGGGGGGGGGGGGCACCTGACTGCTACTACATTTCTACTCAGGATTAAGGGGACGCATCTGATTGTTACAACATGTTTCCATCAGATTGAGGGGCACACCAGACTGTTACTACATTTCTACATAGGATTGTGGGGCACACCTGACTGTTTCTACATTTCTACACAGGATTGGCGGGGCACACCTGACTGTTTCTACATTTCTACATAGCATTGGGGGGGCACGACTGACACTTGTACACATTTGCTATGACTGTACTGTTATGTCAGGTACTCCATTTCATTCTATATTGTAATCTATCATGCTGACTAGAGGCATATCAGTGTACTACAGGTTTTAGGTTTGTATTGACCTACATATCAATTTCTGACTTCTTAGCCTTCATAACTAACATCCCACTGCCTGACCTGATGTAGTCTGTCTGTGTAGGCCTTGGAGGGGGTTACCCATAGCCATCATTCAGAGGCCATAGCATGGCCTTTGTTTGTGTTTGTCTATACCTGTCCTGCTGGCTGAGACTGTTGTTAGGTATGTGAACCTCCCTGACTGGCATGTGTGTGTCATATGGACACACGTGGCCCAGCACATTTCCTGCAGTGGGTTTTGTCACCATGTGTAGTACTGGCTACTGTGGTGACACCAATATTTGTTACAGATCACATGCTGCCACTATACGTGTCTTCTATCTGCTGGCATTCCATTCAGCCACCTGACTCCCTTGCATGCTCACATCCATACCATAGATACAAGTGACAACACATACTACACCATTCGGCAATTGGTAAGAAGAGTGACTTACCTTGTGGGTGTGCCAGTATTAAGGATGGTGCTGGAGGGCTGACTATGTCAGATGCACATAGTACACTCCCTATTACATGGTTGAGCACAGGTAGTATCATGTTTGGCATCCCTTTTACTGTATGTGTGAGTCAGAGAGAAGTGTCATTCCCTGGGTCCCTCCTGTGTCAGTGTATGTGCTATGCATTGCCTCTTTGCCAAGGCCAGGGCATACTGGGCACTCCTCCTTCTGACTACTGGGGCAGGCTCAGGTTGTTCCTCCTTCAAGTCAATCTGTGCCTGTGCAGGTCTTGGCAATGGTGGGGGGCTGTGTGGCCCTGCCCCATGCTGTTCCTGCTGCAGCTGTTTCCGCAGGATCATATTGTGTAGCATGGCACATACAATGACAATTTGAGTACATGTAGCTGGGGAGTACTGCAAGGCTCAACTGGATGTGTCCAGGCATTGGAACTATGACTTCAGCATCCCAAACACATGCTCTATTATAATTCTGGTCTGTGCATGCGCCTCATTATGGAGTTCTTGTTTGGGTGTGTGTGCATTTCTGTTGGGTGTCATCAGCCATGGCTCCAGTGCGTAACCAGCATCAGCCACTAGGTGGCCGTGAGGGATGTCCCCATTGGCAAATCTCTAGTACAGCTGTGTCACATGCCAGATGTGGGAATCGTGATAGCTTCCAGGGCAGCCAGAACACACATTCATTATTATGCCCTGGGCATCGCACATGACCTGGCAGTTGATGGAGGGAAGCCCTTGCGGTTGATCTAGACCATACCCTGCTCACCAGGTGGTGCTTTGATGCATATGGGCATGCAGTCTTTAGTACCCACTACCTCAGGGTATTCTGCTATTTGGTGGAAGAGACGCATATTGCTGGCCAACACCTCACGGGTGTTGGGGAAGTATACGTACTCACTGGCATGTGCTGACATGGCATCCAGGAACTGGTGGAATACCCTGGATGCTGATGCCTGTGAGATCTCCATGATATCCCCAGTTGGCTTTTGAAAGGTACCTTTGGTTAGTATTCTTCGGCCTACAGATACCTTGCTATCCATGAGGATGGGTTTCCCTCTGTTAGTTCTATGTGTCAGACCTGGCTGGCACAGCTCAACAATTTGCTGTAGTAGGTTCCTGTCCACCCCATAGCGCTCCACTATCCCCAGCTCTTGTAGTCCCTGGTAGGTTACCCTGGGTCTATACTCTCTTCTCTGTCTCCTCACTGTGGGTTGGTCAACAGCATTCTCATTCTCACCACCCTCAGCCTCTTCCACATGTTGATGTATGATAGCTACTGCAGCCCCTATCATTTTGTTGTTTTTGTTTGTTAAAATTTCCTGGCTTGTATACACCGGTGGTGTAGAGTATGTGGGAAAACCCAGAGGGAAAGGTGTTTGTATAGTTTATAGTAGTGTTCTGGGCTGGGCTGGTCTGTTGCCTGTGTAATTGGCTGATTCTGATACATTTCTCCTGCCAGCTATACTAGTTCTCCTTGATTACCTTCCTACTACTGTTTTCCCTTCCCATTGCCTTCCTGTTTAAGCCCGGGGGCACGATGCACAAACACAGTGCTCAAATGTACACAGAGCTGCTATTTCCTTGTTTACTTTTTATTTTTTTCCTTTAAAACCTGGTGCGTGGCATGCACACCCGCTTAGGCAATGTAAAGAGTGCTAGGCAGCCTCATACACACCTCCTTGCTTAGCTCTGCTAAGCTAAGAGCAAACCCAAGCCACAGGGCTGTAATCCGCTTACAGTATGCCTGACACCCCCCCCCATGATGTCATATAACTCCTAGGCTTGCACCAAGCTATTCCTGTACTTACACTG
This sequence comes from Protopterus annectens, assembly GCF_019279795.1. Taxonomy (NCBI): domain Eukaryota; kingdom Metazoa; phylum Chordata; order Ceratodontiformes; family Protopteridae; genus Protopterus; species Protopterus annectens. The sequence continues at coordinate 406,000,460 of NC_056728.1, forward strand.
TTGGGTGCTGACTAGCACTGAGGGAAAATCTGGGATTCAGTATCATTCCCCTCATTTGCATTGGATTGCCTGCTGATGCATAGTTACAGGTCCCACACTGAGCCTCTCCCATTAGAAACCACTATTCACTGGCCATGTTATGTTCTGCCTGCCATTGAGTATAATGGCAAAATAGTGATTTTGGTTAGAATGCTTATTTCAGGGTTTTTTTTTTTTTTCGTCCAATCCCATTTGCTGCCCTATGCTTAAACAGCCAAAATCGGCTAAAAAAATAAAAGTTATTTATTTATTTTTTTAACTGTTTTCCATGCCAATGGCCATATATTTGGCCATTGGCATGCTTTACACATTATATACAATCTTTATTTGGAGCTGTCATGGTTCCGTTTTGTAGTTTGCAGAAATGTACTCGGTTACTAACCGAGTACATTTCTGCACACTACACTAGTCCTACATGGCCAGCTGACAGCTTCCTGGATCACAAATTCACCTCATTTGCATGGTTTTCACCTGAAAATGGGGTAATTTGCATACAGGAGCTGCATCCATGCAGGAATAGTACAGGAGCACCCGTACATGCCCCTGCAGCTTATTCCTGGATCGCACGGCAACCATATTGCATCCTGGAACTCCTGCACTGTTCCTGCACACCATGCAGGGCTTGTTAAATCTGGGGGAATATAAATTCTGTACCAGCAGCTTTTGGCTCAACAAACCACAAGTCATACAAAAATCAAAAATATTATTGCATACAGCATACTATTGTAATTTTTTGGGGGGGAGCTTACATGCTTACGGGACATCTACATCTCATTTTGACGTCTCTATGTTTTCTCTGTCAGACTAGCAGACTGCTCTAAATTGCTTAAAAAGATAACAGAACAACATGTTTTGTATCAGCATGTATTTTGTGTACTAGATTTTAAAGTTGTACCTAAAAATTTGGGTCTGGCAGTTGGATTAGGGCTTTTAACCGCTGTATCTAAGATGCAGGATTTGACTCTGTGCAAGCCTGAGAACTAAGTAATGTGTTTTACACTAAGACACACATACCTTGTAATTTATCTGACCATTAGTGAAAGTAAACCCAGTGTTGCCCACACAGAGAATGAACACTTATACCTACAATGCTGTAGCATATAACAAAAATTCTGATGAACACTCATACCTGCAATGCTGTGGCTCCAAATGAAAATAAAATCCACTACTGTATTTTCACTGCACTAAAAACTGGCACCATCTCTGTGGTGTCTATATCATAACATCGACAGCTTAGGTTGTCGAATACAAAATCATCGACACCTAAGCGTCGAAAACTAAAAACAGCGAATGGCCAAATCATCAAATTCTTTCCCAGGGAAAGAACTCACTTGGCCGTCTGCAAACAAAGTAAACAAACACACTCAAACATAGTGGAGGGCTTCACCCCCACCACACCCCCCTAACTAAATATACCAACTCAGAGACTGATCTACATCAGGGAAAGGGCAAATCCCCGAGAATGGCCACGCAAATTCTTTCCCAAGGAACGAATTTGATGATGTGGCTGTTTGCTATTTTAAGAGTTTAATGCTTAGGTGTCAATGAATAAGCATTCAACATCCCAAGCTGTCGACGAATCAATAGGGAATCTCTCTGTGTGCATGTTTGCGTCTGTTTCATTGGCTGAAATCAGGAAGCATTAGGATGTTGGCATGGGCAAAGCAGGAAAACTTTTCATTTTCTTTTTTTAATTTTAATTCTTAAAACAACTGTACACTGACATTGAACAAAGTAAGAAAACATTTTATTTTTTAATTTAATGTTGTGGCTGGCTCCCCTGACAACATGGGACTTAGACAGCTGCCTAGTTTGCCTAATGCTGGATCTGGCCCTAACTAGAAAGACTTGCTGTTTTATTTTTGAAGCTATTTTGTGATGTTGTCCGTTAATTCCTTTGTTTCCTGATGTAAATGTTTGCAACTGGGAGTGTGTAAGTATGGTTTGTGATGTAAAATGCTTGTAACTAGGATTGTGTCAGCGTGGTTTGTTTTCATTTATGTAAATGTATGAATGGTTATGTCGTAAGTGATCATTCAATAAAGATGCTTATTGTTTAAAAAATAAAACAGGCAGGAACTGAATAATTAATGTAATGTTGCTTAGGTTATATGATATATAGCAATATAGGTTCATAGGTTCATAGGTGTTTACTAGGCTAATGGCCCTGGAGCCTTTACAAGCCTAGCCCATAGGATTACCCTGGCATCGCACCACCTGACCTTAGTTCCCAGTGCATATGTCGAGTAAAACCACTGGAGTGATCCCTGGGCTGAATTTTCTATTTCCCATCCACTCATCAGGATTTCTCTTGAAGAGTCCCAGTGAGGTGCTTTGCTTGACATGTATGGGAAGTCTATTCCATAGCATGGGCAGTCTCTGGGTTATGAACCTGTCCCTCCAGCATGTTCTGTTGATTGTGGTAATGAGGTTGAGGTCTCTGGAGTGTGTGGTGTAGAGGGATTGGGATTTCTTTAGATGTAGCATTTCTAACAGAGATGGTCAGACATGGTTTTCTAAGTCAAGCAGAGATCACCTGTAAGTAAGCTATTGAGACAGAGAAGAGACTAGTTGGAGTTTTTGGAGTCTGTCCATACAGGACAAGTGTTTAAGGCCTAGGATCCTCTTTGTGAGGTACTTTTGTGGCCTCTCCAGTTGTTGCAAGTGTTTAATGAGGTACATGCCAAATGGGGCATTGTACTCAATGATTGGCCTAATGAGGGAAGAGTAGAAGGAGACAATGACCTCTTTTTTCCTGGATGCAAAACCCTTAGTAATGAGATGTGCCACATAGTGGGACATTTTGACCACAGTGGCAATGTGGTGGTCAAAAGAAAGGTTGCTGTCAACCTGTGTTCCCAGATCTCTTATAACGCCTTCTGTGTTCTGTGGACTACCATCGATGTGGTAACTCATGGGAATTGGGTTTTTTCCAAAGGGGATGACGCCATATTTTTGGCATTGAGCTTAAGGCCATGGTTCTGACACCAGTCAATCGTCTCAGTGAGACCTTTCTGTAGGATGTCAACATCACGTGGGGAATTAATAATAGCTCCCAACTTACAATCATCTGTGAACTTTGTCAGCTAGAGTCCCTTCATGTTGGCCTGGACTTCAGAGAAGGAGACACCAAATAGGAGAGGACCCAGGACTGAACCCTGTGGGACTCCACTCATGACTGGTGGCAGTCTGACATGGAGTCAGCTACTTTCACACTGTGGGTTCTAGCTGTGAGCCAGTTTGCAACCCATATGTGAAGTATAATGTTTGTTAATGTTAATTTGTTAATATAGTTTGATTACTTTTGTACAAATGTAAATTTGCTTATGACACAAGTGATAATTCAATAAATGTGTTTAAAAAATGTTTCTGATTACTGGCAACAACAGTTTACCTATTTCTCAAGTGTATGGATTTGGTTGAAATAGTTGCTATTCTGATTTGTGTAAAAGGTTTGATGGAGGTTAGGATTATTTTTTTCCAGTATGACCATGTTGTATCCATCTCTTTCACATGGGTTTTATTATCACTAGTGACCCACTGGAATTTTTTCCCTTCTGTCTCCTCCATGAACAGAGGAAGAGTGTCTTGTATGGAGGTGAAGGTATTGGTAAAGTATGCCAGTGCATGTCTTTGGTTGTTTATGAGATATAAAGGGGACCAACCAATGTCTTGCAAAGCTTGGTCTAGGACCAAAAGGTTTTGACTTAGGAATGGTCCACCTATATAATTTATGGGGGGATCTATTTTTCAAACAAGAAGTAAGAAAAAAATTAAGATATTTTCTTAATGCATTATTTACTCTATGAAAGTATGGTTTTCATTGAGTATTTGGCTGGTCATTTCTTCTTTACCATTCATAATTCTGTGTGTTTTTTCTTAAAATTCCACATTTATTGATGCCCATGTACCTGTGCCAGTGCATGCAGTGTTGTAATTCCCTAGCTGCATAAGCACACATATCCCAGAGCCTTGTCAGTTCACTCTTATGCCTCTAGCAAACACCTTGGTATGAATTTGGAAATAATGAAAACTTGACACTACATTAACAAACAAGTAATGTAAAATATATACCTGCTTAACTTACAGAGAGCAGCAAAAGCAGCAGACCATTCATCTGATTATAGATAGAAGGTGATTAAATAAGAACATATCTTAGATCTAATATCAGAGACCATCTTTGATAGCTCTTTAGTTAGGCTCAATTACAAGCAGCACCAATAGCTTAGAAAGAACCAGAGGATGTCACAGGCACAGAGCTCTGATAGCTGAGTCTTGGAGAGCTGAATACCCACATGTGGAGTGACTCCATGTCATAGTCAAGATAATATTTGACAAAAGAGTTCATTGAGGAACAAACAGCTGAGGCATACATTTCTGCAACATAAAAATGCTTGAGCCAAATACTGGAAGCAGGCTTCAAAAATACATAACTGTAACACAGGCAGGAAGAAAGGGGCAACTGCCCTGGGTGCAAGCAGTCAGGGGTGTGTGGTCGTTGATTTAGTCTAAGCACCAATTGGCCCATGATCTTTCTTTGCAGTAGAGCTGCCTGTAGTAATACAACATTTAAGTAGTCATAATTGCAGGAAGAATTAAAAGTTTATTTTTGGTTGCCAGCTTGATGTTGCTGGGCATTGTTTTGTTGCTTAATTCAGTCTGAGACCTATAGACCTTTTCTTGATCTCTGGCTCTCAGCTTATTGATCCTTAACTACATTTTATGACTCATTGTTATCTTTTATACTGCTCAGGTTGGGTTACCTGACAGCCAAGCTACAGCCAAGCTTATCTAGTCACTGAGTCTTTACCACAGCTCTTCCCAAAGGACACTTAAAAAACTGTTCTCAAAAGATAATGAACTGAAAATCCACTTGGAAAATGCCTGCTTACAAACTCTGTATATTTCCTTCCTTCTTGATGATTGTGTGAATATCTGCTCTATTTTCCTAAACTCATATGCCTGCACCATGCAATACCTAAAGCACCAGTATATGCCCAGGGTGTGAAGATTCCCCTACCCTCTACTTTATCCTGCAGCAAAGAAAAGTTGGTATGTTGATGGACAGAATCAGATAAGCCTCTAAGATAACTTTTAGTGCAAACGTTTGTTGTTCTCATGAAAGAGCAAGGGCCTAAAGCTCCCAGTTTCATCTAAGAGAGGTGATGACATGAAGGAGAAATGCCCCCCTCCCAAAAAAAAACCTTTAGAACTCCTAAGTTAGCAGCCTTAAATGGAAGATGAAACTGCTTATCTATCATGATGTTTAGCTCTTTGGAGGGGAGGAATTAAAGAATGATGGATGTACAGCTTTCCTTTCATGGCTACTTGACCACCTGGCTCTGGATAACATTTTTTACCTCCACAAGTTCATAATGGAGATAAAAAGCTCACACAGGCACACTGACTATAGAACACCTAAAGTGCAGGTCACACAGGTGTTTAATGTATGTCAACTTCACCTAAAGATTTAGTGTCTAGGGTGATGTAAGGTACTGAAAGGAATCGTGTTCTTCATATTGATCAAAGCTGCAGTAGCCTTAGCTATGTAGCTTATATCCTGCCAAGGCCATAACAGCTGGAGAGCTTCCAAAGCTTCAGGGCACCTTCCTCACAGCCAAACTGTCAGACAGCTTGAGCTAAGCTAACTAAAAGACATCTTTGGGCATGAAGCCCTTCATAGCTATACTGTCTTCAAAAGGTATGCCATTCTGAGGTGTCTGAGGATCAATGGTCAGCTTCTGCTTTCCTTGCTTGGCTTATAAGTTGCCTTTGGGGGGAAAAAATTCTATTTTCTTAAATTTGCTATAGTTTTATTACTTTCTGCATTCAGAAAGTTATTCTAAATCTAGGAGTCTTTTGTTTTAATTGCCTGTCTCAAGACTGTAACATTCTTTTATACAAAGCACTCATTTTTTCTGTCAGTTTAAAAGTATTGTAAACTTAATCGAAAACATATTTTTTCTGGACGCACCTCAGTTGTAGGGCTGACATATTGTTTTAAAGTGCTTTTTATTTTTTTTTCCTGTCGAAAATGTAACTTTTGTGGACTCGTAATTACCAGCATTTGTTGCTTGTCTTCCACAGGAAAGAGGCATAATTTTCAGCTTGACCATGGAACAGATTGCTGGTCCCATGGTCGGTCCTACTTCCAGCAATAAAAAGAAAAAGTTAAGCAAACAGCCTTTGCCATCACAGGAAGCTAGAAATTTTGCCTGAGCTGCAGGTGGGTGACTTAGCTATCATTGTTTGTTGCACCTCAGACCACTCATTATTAACTTTGATCCCTCTGGTGTAGTGCTTATAGCAGAGATGGAAAAGGAGTTAGTCTTGTTCTCTGAGGCTTTTTGGGTCCCCTCAGTGGGCAAGGGAGCGACACTTTTGTTGGTCCTGGCAGAGGGAATAGGGAAGGTTTCCCTGCTGTGTCAGAATGCTGTGCCCATCCCTGGGGAAGCAGCAGTTGCCATTAGTAATACGTTTGGCCCCATTTTTCATGTCAAAAAGAATCAAAAAAACCAAGCATGCATCTAGTCTCAAATTTCTTTTGATAGGAGTAGTTTACTAGGACTGGCTTAGGGTTTAATTTAGGCTGCTGGTCCTTCTTGTAAAGTAGTTTCTGGCAAAAGAAAGAGGAATTCCTCTTTTCTTAAAGAAATTCAAGATTCTGAATCTGAACAGGATGATGCTGGAACGGATGCAAGATTTTGTCCACACATTTCTGATACAGACTCAGAGGACTGCTCAGTTTCTGATTCTCCCTGCAGTTGCTCCTATTTCTCTGAGACTATTGCTAGAATGTGCCAGTGTTTTCAGTAGGAGAACTCTGAAGTTTCTCAGTCCCTCAGAAAATACAGAAGGATTTTCTAGAACCTATACCCATTCCACCTGTTCTGCCTGCTTTACTGGATGTGTGTCTTACTACCTGCAATTTTTCTGATAGTCAGCCAGCTATCCCTAAAAAGGTAGATAGTAGGTATAAAATTCCTCAGCCTTTTAAAGTTTTATACATTATTCTCAAACCTAACCCAGCAGCTATAGCCTTAGTTGACTCCACTGCGACTAAGCACTTAGTTAATTCCAATCCTACTCTTTCTAATAAAAATTGGAAAATTATTGATAGGCATGGGAAAAAAGTATATTTCTGCAACTTTGACTTTCAGAATTTTAAATTATCAGACTCATATGTTAAGTTTGTTCTGACAAATTGTGAAAGTATGAAGAATGTTTTATTTATAGTCTCTTCTTGTGAAGAAAAATCTGCTTTGAATCATTTATTTTCTCCTACTGCACATGTCACTGCTCAGTGTTTGCAGTGTGTGTTTGACTCTGTTGAAACTTCTTCCAAGACTATGGACACTGGTACTGTTTTAAGGAGGCTTGCTCAGCTGCATTCACACAAGCAGATGATGTAAAAATGAGATTTTAAATTCTCCCTTAGGGAGAGTTTGGATAGATATAGTATTGGCCCCTCTGCTGCAGAGGTGAACAAAAAAATGTGAGGAAAGAGGTTCACTGATCCAGGGAATCCGTAAGATTTTTAAGGCCTCTTTTTCCAAATTGTTCAAGGGATTTTCTTTCTCCTCATCCAGTTTTAGCAAAAGACAGAAGAAACACTTTCAACAGAATTCTAGTAAACAGATGCTTAAGAAGAAGTGGCAAGGGGGTTTCAAAAGAAGTCTCAAACCTCCCAAATCATAGGACAGCCCAACAAGTCTGAATAACTAGTCAAGAGACCTTGTGACTCCCTTCCACCCTGCCCTCTTTTCTCTTCCAGAAAGTCTAAACCTCAGTTTTTCTGCTTGGCAGCAGATTGTTTCAGACAAATTGGTTCTGAAAAACATTTATCAAGGTTACAGATAGCAATGAAAGGAAATTCATCCCTTAATGCAACAATGCCAATAAAATAGGTAAGCAGGACAAGTGCTTTTGGCCTTATCCTTCTTCAAATTCTGTTTACCTGGCCTAAAACTATTGCATTAAAGTTTTTATGTGAAATATGTGCTTTGTTCATGGTGGTATGTTCAAATGTCTGTTTTTAAGTTGTTTTGGATTTGGACTACCTTCAGTGGTGTGACTTTCTTTTTCTTGAATTGTCAAGTTTCCTGGTACCTTTAGATTTAAAAGATGCTTATCTTCACATCCCTATTCATCTACACTTCAGACATTTCTTAAGGTTTTGTAAGTCTGGATTGCGTTATCAGTTTGCTGCCTTACCTTTTGGACTATCAACTGCACCAAAAGTGTTCACAAAGTGTCTAGCTCCAGTTATAGCTCATTGCAGGCTGCAGGGTATCCACATTTTCTATATTTAGATGACTTACTTAACTTTGCAGAGTCTTTTTCAAATTGTCAGGTATCTATGTTTTGGGTGAGATATCTTTTGCACAAGCTAGGATTCCAAGAGAACACTGTAAAGTCTTTCTTGACTCCCTCACACAGGATTATGTTTCTCGGATGTCAACTAGACACCTCAGGTCAAAAGAGCTTTTCTTCCACAGGAAAAAATAGATCTTTATTTAGATTTATTTCTATGTTTTTCACTCAGACTTTGGTTACTGTGAGGGAATATCTCAGTATTTTGGGTCTCATGACATCTATGCTTCGCATGATACCCCTGGAAAGACTCCACATGAGAAAGGTACAGTGTTATCTAAAATCTCTTTGGTCCCAGGATCAACACCTTCTATCTTTTCAAATCCCAGTGCCAGGGATTGTCAGAAGAAAAATCATTTGGTGGAGACAACAGATATCCTTAAATCCAGGCCACCCCTTCTCCCTCCCTATTACAAAGCAGTCAGTCACAACAGACACCCACAAACTTTGCTTGGGGAGCAGTTTCAGGAGGGATAAAAGTACAGGGTGTGTAGGACACCAAGGACAGATGCAAGCACATAAATATCAAGGCGATTCTTGCCCTAATCAATGCACTCAACTCTCTGCACCATCTTTGGTCCCCAGGGCCTCTTCATGTGGTTACAGACATCACTACATTTATGTAGTACACCAACAAACAAGGAAGAATCAAGTCATACTGCCTTTGCAGACTAGCTATATTAACTTGGGATATAGCCCCACAGTACAGTCTCACTCTACAGGTATCCTACATTCTATTGGAGCAAAGCCATGTGGTAGACAAGCTGAGCAGGTCCAGAGCAGGGCCTCATGAATGGAAACTCCTTCAGGAGGTCTTCAAAGATTTGATCCAAAAATGTGGGCACTTTCAAAACTCCAAATGACAATACTTTGTACTTGAAAAGGTGAAAACCCAAGTGAATTTGAAGATTCTTCTGTGAAAACTGCAAGGTATTATTCCAAAAGTAATCTATTCCATCCAGTGAAACTATTCTGCTACTGTGTTGGAGCAAGGTAATGATCCCATGAGTGCTGCCCATCCAAAACTGAATCTATCAGAGGGTGGTAATTGAAGTTCTTATGGTGTAGACTCAGATGAAAAGAAGAGCTGGATGTTCATCCCTCATGCAGCCAATGGCATGGGGGGGGGGGGCATTGCTGGTCTTGAGAGGCATAAAGTTTAAACTTCTCTCAAAAGCTCTGCTGAACCAGATTGCTCTATCAATGGACAGATCTCTGAACAAGATTTGATAAACACCAGTATGAGGCAAAAGGTGATTGCATGTAAAACTAATTAATTCCATATGTTGGCACTTCAAACTGTACCATATGGCCACATAAACAGCCATAAATCAGAATCAAGGCAATGACTAGGGAACTGTGGGAGCTATTCCATTCAATGTCTTCCCATGCACCAAATGAAGCAAAAGTATGTTATGTCTGGGGACATTTCCATAACAAGAAAATATCTTTTTCATCTTTATGGACTAACCAGCTCTAGAAGAACAAAGACCGAGAATGACATGATGAGGGGCACAGAAGTCCTTTACAGAGAAGAGGGTTTGCTTTATCATCAAAATTATATACCAAGTGATGGGATGAGTAATCATGGAGCAACTCTCTAAATGTCTGAGCATGTAGGATACTATTGTGCATTACAACTTCAGAGAGCATATTCTGAACTGCACTGCCCCATGCAGGCAATTACATGAACCTTCGCTCCTAACCAAAGCATCGTCGCAGTAGACATTGTAACAGGGCATGTGGCATGTCATTATTAAAGCCATAAGCAGTTTCACTGAGATCTTACTTCACCCCCAGCTCAGGTAAACCACTGACCCTTAAAGAACCTTCCACACTAGGCAGGTGTCAGTAGCTGGACTAATGTAATGAGTGGCTAAGGGGGTCCAAACCCCAAATTTGCAGTGGAATAAACTCACTCTATCTCTCTTTTTTCTTTCTGTCTCTTGCCATATCTGGCCTAAGCAATGGATTCCTTGACAGATCTTAAGATTTGCCTGTGCTTATACTGAATAACTAACAGACGTAAGCACTGGAATGCTTAGCAAGTAGCTCTGCCAAATGAGCCCCTGGCTTATAAAGGGATTTTAGTCATTTTCATGATAAATTTGGGGCAGAGATAGGATACATCCACACTACCATAATGACTGCCCGAATCGCTTGTTCTAAGGACATCATGACTCATAGATCCTCAGTCTTATTCACCAGAAACTTTGTCATATAGTTCTGAAATAAAAAGGAGAGAGGAGACATGGGCTCTGGACCAGCTAAGACTGTTCTTCATAAACCTGAGGTCATTTTCAAAAGAAGAGTCAACTCATGACGATGCAGATTGAGGATTTATTTTCCTTTTCCAAAGGACTTACATATTCCATTCTGCCCAGCCTGAGCTTATATGAGACCAATCGTGCAACTGACTGCTTCCAAATGGCAGAAAATTAGCAAGCAGTTCTTGATTATGCATTAGACAGTTACCGTTCAAGGAGAAAGGCCAATAGTAGTGTCATTGTAGACTTCAGAAAAAAACTGAGAAATGGGGCATTGCATTAGCAATGACTCAAGCTCTTCCCAGACATGAAGGATTTATGTCAAAATCCTGACATTTTTACTAAGGTGTAGGATAATTTTATGTACCATTTCTAAACACAGAACATCATCTTTTCGGGTCTGTAGACTAGTCCCTGGCTTTGCAGTCCAGAGTATCAACAATCTTTGGTCAGTTGACCCCATAGATAAACATGGCTGGTCTCAACCAGGATCCAGTCAGTCATCCAAATCACAGGGTGATGCTTGAATTTGGGATGGACCCCAAATGGTGGTGTAAGCTGAGGGTGTGTCTCCCCAATTCCCATCATCCCATGAAGAATGTTTTATGGATTAAACTTTCATGAAATGATGGAGAGTTTGCAATATCCGTGGTTTAGGGGTAATGTCTAGACACCAGGCTTACTGTGAGAAACTTCACTCCTGGACCTACGGTCTCATTCTTTTTCCTTATAGTGGGGCTGCAGGAAAGACCATCCTTGCAATATTTTTTTTTTTTTTTTTGAAGAGCTCTTAACCAATTTCATTTCTGATAAAGTGGGTCAAACACTTTTCCATCCTTTGATGCTAAGTAGTTGGACAGATGGGCTTATTGTTGGCAGTTCTGACAATCATCATCATCATCATCTTCAAGATGTTTCTTATGATACTGTATATAGTGCTGGTGTGAATCTTGTCCAGTAATGTTTTGGCCACATCAACACTTATTGGGCATTCAAGCTTATGAATACAGAACTTTAGAGAAAATAAGAAGGACTGACTTCTGAACTTTGCAAGCATCAAACAATTGTCAGGAGGTGGACAGTTAAGGATATAATGCCACTAAACATGGGATTTTACAGAACAAAGTGATAAATTCTAATTTCTGGAGAAAAATACACAATTAAGCAATAGATAAGGGAGGAAGGTCACACATTAGATAAACTAATTATTTCCCTAGAATTTATATGTTGTATAAAGTACAGATGTATCAAGAATCAGTTATGTCTGGAGTTTCATGAAATTACTTTTACTCTATTTGTTTCTGTTTTGTCAAATATTTCCCTGGATTCAGCAAGCCCTGCACGGTGTGCAGGAACAGTGCAGGAGCTCCAGGAGGCAATATGTTCACCGTGCGATCCAGGAATAGGCTGTAGGGACATGCACAAGTGCTCCAGCACTATTCCTGCACGGACACAGCTCCTGTATGCAAATTACCCCATTTGCAGGTGAAAAACATGCAAATGAGGTGAATTTGTGATCCAGGAAGCTGGCAGCCAGCCATGCAGGACTACTGTAACCTGCAGAAATATACTCGGTTAGTAACCGAGTACATTTCTGCAAACTACAAAACGGAGCCATGACAGCTCCAAATAAACATTGTATATAACATGTAAAGCATGCCAATGGCCAAATATATGGTCATTGGCATGGAAAACAGTTTAAAAAAAAACTTTTATTTTCTTAGCCGATTTCGGCTGTTTAAGTGTAGGGCAGCGGCACGCAAATGGGATCGGGCAAAAAATAAAAAAAAAATAACCTGCATTAAGCATTTTAACCAAAATCACTATTTTGCCATATTACTCACTGGCAGACAGAATACATCATGGTCAGTGAATAGTGGTTGCTAAGGGGGGAAGCTCAGTGTGGGACCTGCAACTATGCATCAGCAGGCAACCCTATGCAAATGAGGGGAATGACACTGAATCCCAGATTTTCCTCATTGCTAGTCAGCACCCAACAGTGTAAGTGCAGGAATAGCTTGGTGCATGCCTAGGAGTTAGCTGACATCATAGAGGTGTGTGTCAGGCATACTGTAAGTGGATTGCACTGTGGCTTGTTTTTGCCCTTAGCTTAGCAGAGCTAAGCAAGGGGGTGTGTCTGAGGCTGCCTAGCACTCTTTAAATTGCCTAAGCGGGTGTGCATGCCATGCACTGGGTTTTAAAGGAAAAAAAAAGTAAATCAGGAAATAGCAGCTCTGTGCAAATTTGAGCACTGTGTTTGCGCGGTGTGCCCCCGGGCTTAAAAAGGAAGGCAATGGGAAGGGAAAACAGTAGTAGGAAGGTAATCAAGGAGAACTAGCATAGCTGGCAGGTGAAATGTATCCGAATCAGCCTATTATACAGGCAGCAGACCAGACCAGCCCAGAACACTACTATAAACTATGCAAAAACCTTTCCCTCTGTTTTTTCCCATATACTCTACACCATCGTTGTATACAAGCAGGGAGATTTCAACAAACAAAAACAACAAAATGATAGGGACTGCAGTAGCTATCATACATCAACATGTGGAAGAGGCTGAGGGTGGTGAGGATGACAATGCTGTCGACCAACCCACAGTGATGAGATGGAGAAAAGTGTACAGACACAGGGTAACCTACCAGAGGCTACATGAGCTGGAGATAGTAGAGTGCTATAGGTTGGACAGGGACCTCCTACAGCAAATTGTTGAGCTGTGCCGACCAAGCCTGACACACAGAACTAACAGAGAGGAACCCATCCCAGTAGATACTAAGGTATGTGTAGGGCTAAGAATACTTGCCACAGTTACCTTTCAAAGGCCAACTGAGGATATCATGGGAATCTCGCAGGCATCAGCATCCAGGGTACTCCACCAGTTCCTGGATACCATGTCAGCACATGCCGGTGAGCACGTATATTTCCCCAACAGCAATATGTGTCTCTTCCACCAAATAGCAGAATACCCTGAGGTAGTGGGTACTACAGTCTGCACACACATATGCATCAAAGCACCACCCGGTGAGCAGGGTAGGATCTACATCAACCGGAAGGGCTTCCCCACCATCAACTGCCAGGTTGTGTGTGATGCCCAGGACATTATAATGAATGTGTGCACTGGCTGCCCTGGAAGCTATCACGATTCCCACATCCAGCATCTGATGCAGCTGTACCAGAGATTTGCCAATGGGGGCATCCCTTAAGGTCACCTAGTGGGGGATACTGGTTACGCACTGGAACCATGGCTGATGATACCCATCAGAAATGCACACACACCTGAACAAGAACTCCATAATGTAGCACACGCACAGACTAGAATTATAATAGAGCATGTGTTTGGGATGCTCAAGTCACGGTTCCAGTGCCTGGACACATCCGGTGGAGCCTTGCAGTACTCACCAGCTACATGTACTCAAATTGTCATCGTATGTGCCATGCTACACAATATGATCCTGTGGAAACAGCTGCAGCAGGAACAGCAGGGGCAGGGCCACACGGCCCCCTACCATTGCCAAGACCTGCACAGGGACAGAGTGACTTGGAGGAGGAACGACCTGAGCCTGTCCCAGTAGGCAGAAGGAGGCATGCCCAGTATGCCCTGGCCTTGGCAAAGAGGCAATGCATAGCACATACACTGACACAGTAGGGACCCAGGAAATGACACCTCTCTCTGACTCACACATACAGTAAAAGGGATGACAAACATGACACTATCTGTGCTCAGCCATGTATAGGGAGTGTACTATTTGCATCTGACATAGGCAGATCTCCAGCACCATCCTCAATACTGGCACACCCACAACATAAGTCTCTCTCCTTACCAATTGCTGAATGGAGTAGTAAGTGTTCTTACTTGTATCTATGGTATGGATGTGAGCATGCAAGGGAATTGGGTGGCTGAATGGGATGCCAGCAGATAGTAAAACATCTATAGTGGCAGCATGAGATCTGTAACAAATACTGGTGTCACCATAGTAGCCAGTACTACACATGGTTGCAAACGCACTGCAGGAAATGTGCTGGGCTGCATGTGTGTCCATATGACACACACATGCCAGTCAGGGAGGTTCACATACCCAACAACAGTCTCTGCCAGCAGGACAGGTGTAGACAAACACAAACAAAGGCCATGCTAAGGCCTCTGAATGAAGGCTATGGGTAAACTTCCACCCAAGGCATACACAGGCAGACTACATCAGGTCAGGCTGTGGGATGTTAGTTCTGAAGGGTAAGAAGTCAGAAACTGATATGTAGGTCAATCAAACCTAAAACCTGTAGTACACTGATATGCCTTTAGTCGGCATGATAGGTTACAATACCGAATGAAATGGAGTACCTGACATACCAGTACAGCCATAGCAAACGTGTCCAAGTGTCAGGTGTGCCCAACCAATCCTATGTAGAAATGTAGTAACAGTCAGGTGTGCCCCCCCCAATCCTATGTAGAAATGTAGTAACAGTCTGGTGTGCCCCCAATCTGATGTAGACACATTGTAACAGTCAGGTGTGCCCCCTAATCCTATGTAGAAATGTAGAAACAGTCAGGTGTGCCACCCCAATCCTATGTAGAAATGTAGAAACAGTCAGGTGTGCCCCCCCAACCTATGTAGAAATGTAGAAATAGTCAGGTGTACTCCACCAATCCTATGTAGAAATGTAGTAACAGTCAGGTGTGCCCCCCCCCAATCCTATGTAAAAATGTAGAAACAATCAGGTGTGCTCCCCCAATCCTATGTAGAAATGTAGTAACAGTCAGGTGTGCCCCCCCCTCCAATCCAATGTAGAAATGTAGTAACATCTATGTGTAGGTATAATACCAGCGGAGCACAGATGACCTGAGGTGGCCAAGGTAGCAGGATAGATTGCAGCACTGGTACAATATGCAGGTATGCGTGTGTTAGGTTGGTCTGTGTTTCATATTGTGTGAGAGTGGTCAGTATGTATGCATGGTGAGGTTTGACCTGGTGGCCATTGCTCAGTACTGCCGATGACAGGGCCAAGTTCTCACAACTGCAGTGCCAAACACAATGCTCCCCAGTATAACACATTCTAGCAGTAAGCTATTGTAAATATATGGAGGTAATATGTGTCAACATCTGATAGATGGACATGGCATGACTGTTGGGCCAGATATACAAGCAGTACACAGGGGAAACTACCTCGGACAGACAGTGTATAATGTGTAACCGTGAAATGGACACACCCTTGGAATTGTACATACAGGTTTGCATCACACTATCTGGGTTTGTAGTAGGCAATACCGATGTAATCTGGCCAAACACTCGGAGATCACAAAGGTCATATTTATGATGTATTGAGAAACAGCTGATGTCCCTGCACAAGCCAGCATAAGTGGAATGCCCCATGCATGTCTGTGAGTCAGATGCAAGTAGAGTCCATAGCACACATGCACCCAGCTCACCCAACCACCACCCACAGATACCTCTCCAGTCTTATACCTGCTGTTGGGAATGGGTACAATATAACCCCCACCTGTGTATGGCAATAGTGAAAGAATGAAGCATGTAGTGCAGGTGTCCCATGCAGGTGTGTCCCTAGCTGTAAGCAGCACCCTGCCAGCATCCACACCACCTTTTTAATACTGACAGAAAGTATTGGCATGAGCACCTAGCACACCTACCCTGTCACCCCGGAGACTATACTGTATGACAGTCTGATACTGTAGGACTGACAGAATGCAATGGCCTGCTACAGCTGGCCTGCATCACTAACAAATGGCCTACAGTCCTCTGCCAAAGGCCTGCATCTCGCCCATACTGCCAATGTATGTTATGTCATGGACTCCCAAATAACAACATAACACAGTCCACAGAACCAATATGCAAGGCTATGTGGACAAACCACAGTAACATGTCCACCATGTCCCACTGCATGAACTGTGGACCAACACCAATACACTGCTGTGATGAGGTGATAACTATAGGGAAAGTATCAGAGAATGTTTGCATAATGTATTGAAGAGGATAGAATAACAGAGGGGGGGTGAGAGCATGGACAGCATGGAATGTGGGAAGTCTGATACACAGCCATGTGCACATACTATCCCTGGCTGCAAACACAAAAATGGGTGACTACAAACCTGCTCGTACAACACAATAGGAGTAATGCCCTGACTTATGACCCCTGCCTCTGGGTAACCTGTGTGAATCTGTACAGCTGTGAGGTATTGCCACAGCAAAATAAGGCCATACTGTCATGTCGGTGGATGTACAAGTATGGGATCCTCTGCCACCACTGTACCAAGGTGCTGAACCAGTTACACAGACCCAGTAGCAAGTGTCCGCATCTCCCCCTCCAGAATAGCATTAGTTTGCAGGAAAATGTCGGTGTTTGACCACAATACTGGACACAGATGCATTCACCCTGTGTTCCCCAGGACATCACTGTTTGCAGAAATGTCTACTTGCAGTACTTGAGTACATAAAACATCACAGTATATAACACTAAACATGTCTGAATATCTCTGTTAACACCAGGACCATGTAGCAGAAATAGCACAGACACAGTTACGTACAGTACCCACTATCCCTTGCCCACTTTGACCCCATATTGCCAACTGATCTACAGATATCCTGCAGAAGCAGTTTGCTAGCTTGCTAGCTGTAGGTGTAGAACACAAAAGTCTGCCCCAGAGTACAATCTACCTGGAATGGATCTACGCATTCAATGCAGTAGGGCATACTGAGCATGCTCCCACACTTAGAGTAATGAAGGCAATGTCTGACAACAAAATACTGAAAGGTCATATTGGGCATGCTCACACACTTAAAGAAATGAAGCCCATGTCTGGCAACAACAGTGGACCATACATATCTGACAGTTGCAGATGTTAGTGTATACAATTCTCAGTATGCACCAGTCATGCTTTGCACAGACATTGGATAGGAATACACACATATATCCAAGGACAACACACTATAATATGCCAAAAGTACACATACATAGATATGTGGAAGACAGTGACAGTGACAAAGAGCCTTCCATCATGAAGCCTGTCCCACCCAGTACAAAGCCAAATGACTACATCCACATGATATGTAAATGTCACTCGCCATAGAAAGTAGCCACTGGTATCCCTCAGCATTATAGTCTCAGTGGTGCTAGTGCTAACTGTGCAACATGACTGTACAAGGCAGTAGTCATCTAGCAGTTGTATACATGTACCTGTGGAATATAATCCTGTCTGTCCCTGAGTGTGGTGTGTCTACCTCTAGATGAATGGGTTATGGCCCATGCACACACACTGCTCTCCCCATAGCCCTACTATGGCAAGCCTGCTCATGTCAGTCATTGTGAAATACACATTTGGGGAAGGGATAGCCCAATAATCTCTGGTGTGTCCTATAACTGCGTAATGATGTAGTGTGATATACTACCTTAGGTAGGAGTTCTAATCCCAGATGTAGCAACTGTGTGTGTGTGTGTGTGTGTGTGTGTGTGTGTGTGTGTGTGTGTGTGTGTGTGTGTGTGTGTGTGTGTCTGTGTATTTGTCTGTGTAGGGATAAATGTTTTTTAGGCTAGTCACACTCACTACAGTTCAAATGCCCTACTTAGGCAAGCCTGCTAATGGCATTCACTTTGACATACACCTTTGGGGAAGAAATAGCCCAGTTATCTCTGTGGCATGTCCTATAACTGTGTAATGATGTAATGTGATAAGCTAGTTAGGTAGGAGTTCTAATCCCAGACATGGTAACTATGTGTGGATGTGTGCCTGTCTATGTAGAGAGCAATGCTTTCTTGGCTAGCCACACTCACTGCAATTCAAATGATCTACTTAGGCCAGCCTGCTGATGTAATTCTCTTTGAAATACACATTTGGGGACAAATTAGCCCTGTAATCTCTGTGGCGCATCCTATAACTGCGTAATGCTATAGTGTGATAAACTAGTTAGGTAGGAGTTCTAATCCCAGACCTGGCTAGTGTGGATGTTTGTGTTTGTTTTTCTGTGTAGGGAGCAATGCTTTTGAAGCCATTCACAGTAAATACAACCTCCACTGGCCTTCTTTGGCAAGCCTGCTGATGTCATTCCCAGTGAAATATACCTTTGCGTAAGGAGTAGTCCAGTAATCTCCATGGTGCATCCTATAACAGCATAATACTGCAGTGTGATATAGTAGTTATGTAGAGGTTCTATTCCCAGACATGGCAAGTGTGAATGTTTGTGTGTTTGTCTGTGTAGGGAGCAATGCTTTTGAGGTCATTCACAGTCACTGCATCCTCCATTGCCCTTCCTTGGCAAGCCTGCTAATGTCATTCCCAGTGAAATACACCTTTGGGGAAGGAGTAGACCAGTAATCTCTGTGGTGTATCCTATAAAAGCACAATTCTGTAATGTGATATAGTAGTTCGGTAGGAGTTCTATTCCCAGACATGGCAAGTGTGTGTGTTTGTCTGTGTAGGGAGCAATAATTTTGAGGCCATTCACAGTCACTACATCCTCCATTGCCCTTCTTTGGCAAGCCTGCTGATGTCATTCCCAGTGAAATACACCTTTGGGGAAGGCGTAGTCCAGTAATTTCTGTGGTATATTAAAATAACAGTGTAATGCTATAGTGTGATATAATAGTTTGGTAGGGGTTCTATTCCCAGACATGGCAAGTGTGGCTGTCTGTGTAGGGAGCAATGCTTTTGAGGTCATTCACAGTCACTACATCTTCCATTGCCATTCTTAGGCAAGCCTGCTGATTTCATTCCCAGTGAAATACACCTTTGGGGAAAGAGTAGTCCAGTAATCTCCATGGTGCATGCTAAAACAGCATAATGCTGTAGTGTGATATAGTAGTTCAGTAGGGATTCTATTCCCAGACATGGCAAGTGTGGATGTTTGTGTGTGGGTTTGTTTTTTTCTGTGTAGGGAGCAATGCTTTTGATGCCATTCACAGTCAATACAACCTCCACTGGCCTTTTTTGGCAAGCATGCTGATGTCATTCCCAGTGAAATTCACCTTTGGGGAAAGAGTAGTCTGTTAATCTCCATGGTGCATCCTATAACTGCGTAATACTGTAGTGTGATAAACTAGTTAGGTAGGAGTTCTAATCCCAGACATGGCAACTGTGTGTGTCTGTGTTTGTCATTTGTATCCTGTGTGGAGGTGGCTGTGAGTGTGTAACAAGTGGACTCATTGTGCAGTGGGTTTTACAAATTTATTATATGGCGGGCCTATTATATGTCACAATGTCCACCTTACAAGGATAACAGATGTCAAATAGCCAAAAGGCTGGGGTGCCAATCCATACCCCTACATGTGATATCAAGGCCTGGTGAACAAAGTAAGCAACCCTTGCATTACCCACAGAACACTCTCAACCCATGTGTCATACACAAACTCACTTGCCTAGGCAACAACCACTTTGTTGGTAATACCCTGCATATTTCCCACGGATAGTAACTATGGTGTGATTGCAGTGGACTACAGAGAGCATGGCACCCTGTCCCATCACTACAATAGGCACATAACTGCAGACAGTGCGCCTTCACTATGTTCTCCACTGGACACCTGCAGCCACTGTGGTGCCATCAAATGTGACCCACAAAGGAAATACCATGCCTTAAAAACATGCCCTGTATGGACAGATGCCACTGACACCAGGAAATAGCTGTATCATACTATCAGTGTAGGTGCAGGGTCAACCTGGTGTCCATTACCAATTCCCACCACATGAGGCCAGGACTGGCACATCTGACGATAACAATCTGTGTACACAACATTGGCCAGACACCCCAGGTACAGTTCCACATGTCACTGAACATGCATGTGGGATGTGTGCACATGTCATGGACTATAGAACACATACATGGCAAGCATTGCACAGCACTGGCCACACACAATAGTAACTCAGGTGACTGGATGGTGAATACAATACCCACCTGTGTGGGCCAATCCAGAAACTACACCCCTGAGCCACACTGCAGACCATTGTCATGTGGCCTAATGCCAAGGTATTAACCTTCACGTAGCCTTGCATAGCCTGCTGGCACAGTTAACCACTACAAACCAGTGAAGCAATGCACCAATGCATTTCAGTACTGGCACCCTGTGTCTGTGTGTGTGGAGTATGATGCTTTTGATGACATTCACACTCACTACAACTCCCATTGGCCTACTGAAGTATGCTGTCTGATGTCAGACACCTTCACATACCCTTTGCCCATATAACATCCGGATAATCCCTGTGGTGCATGTGATACCTGCGCATTAATGTATTGTGGCAAACTAGCTAGTTAGGAAGTCTTCCTGACCCTGCCAAGTATGTCAATGTGTGTGAGCTCCTGAGAGAGTGTGGCTGTGTTGATGTTGACACCTGTTCATGTGGACAAGCACATGTACTACATCTACATTATCGCTACTATATCACTGTTGCAGATGTCACTCACCATCAGATTTACCTTTGAATAGCTCCCAAACATGTAAGCTATGTGGCGCATGCAATAACTGCATAGACATGTGGTAGTAATACATAGGCAGTCAGGGGTTTGAAACCCCACACTGTTAGGTGTGTGTTACAAACATGCTTAGGTTTTACTCTCCCACTCCCTCCCTAACTTACTTTGTCTCTGTCTGTCACTCTCACTCCCTCTCTGGTGGATGTGGAGAAGTACACCTGCTTTGCTTAGGCAGCAGCTTGTGTTTTGTAAGTGATGCTCATGATCAGCTGATGGCCTCTGCACGAACTGCAGTCCCCCTCTAGCTCATTGCATGTGGAAAAGCTGTGGTAACATTCCCATAGCCAATTGCATGGAAACACACTCCAATATCTAGGAAAATCATGTTGGTGTTGGGCCTTTTCATCCACTGTGAGCAGTACCTAAATTTGGTGATTGGCAAACAGTATCACACATGGAAATGGGATTTACCTCTAACAACATACACCTTGGAAACAGGCCAACAGACAGGAGGGGGATGTGTCTGACATGACTACAGAATGCAAGTGTTGCTCTTCTGCATTTTGAGTAATGTTGGTTTAACAGGGTGTGTGTGGATATGGCTGGTCTACATGATGTAATACCTGTCATGACAGTGTTATGTGTTTGAGGAAACTTCCATCTGTAGGGTTATCTGCAGACTGGGCAGTGTGTGGAGCCTTTTGTTTCTTGTGTTACTCACAGAACATCTATCTGAGAACTGCAGAAGCATAGTGTGAGGACTGCAGTCATACATGGTGACAGCCATGAGAGTTACTGACTTTATATCCCTCATAGAACATATGTCACAACAAACCCTGGTACAACAGTAAATGTATGATGTTATCACAGCAGCATGCCAATATTGGGCCTGTGTTATGCATCTTGCTCTGTCACACCAATCACCTGCATGTCCTCTCTCACCACATCCATAAACCTTATCTTAGGCCTTCCTCTTTTCCTGTTACCTGGCAGCTTCATCCTTAGCATCTTTTTCCCAATATACTCTGCATCCCTCCTCAGCACATGTCCAAACCAATGTAATCTTGCCTCTCTGGCTTTGTCTCCAAACCTTCCAACCCTGCTGACCCTCTAATATACTTATTCCTAATCCTGTCCACCCTTGTCACACACACTGCAAATATTAACATCTTTAACTCTGCCATGTCCAGCTCTGACTCCTGCCTTTTTGTCAATGCCACCTTCTCCGACCCATATAACATAGCTGGACTCACTACCCTCTTGTAGACCTTCCCTTTCACTCTTACTGGTACTCGTCTGTCATAAATCACTCCAGACACTTTTCTCCACCCACTCCATCCTGCCCGTACTCTCTTCTTCACCTCTCTTCCATACTCACCATTACTCTGAACTGTTGATCCCAAGTATTTAAACGTATCCACCTTCGCCACCTCTACTCCCTGCATCCTCACCATTCCTCTATCCTCCCTCTCATTCACACACATATATTCTGTCTTAGTCCTGCTGACCTTCACTCCTCTTCTCTCTAGAACATATATTCACCTCTCCAGGGTCTCCTCCACCTGTTCACTACTCTCACTACAGATCACAATGTCATCTGCAAACATCATAGTCCATGGGGACTCCTGTCTGATCTCGTCTGTCAACCTGTCCATCACCATTGCAAATAAGAAAGGGCTCAGATCTGATCCTTGATGTAATCCCACCTCCACCTTAAATGCATCCGTCACTTCCACCGCAGACCTCACCGCTGTCACACTACCATCGTACATATCCTGTACCACTCTTACATACTTCTCTGACACTCCCGACTTCTTCATACAATACCACAACTCCTCTCTAGTCACCCTGTCGTATGCTTTCTCTTAGTCCACAAAGATGCTATGCAATTCCTTCTGACCTTTTCTGTATTTCTCCATCAACTTCCCATTCCGTGCTGTAGTGTGACTGTCAAAGTCAATGTTCGAAGTTTCACTACTTCGAACAAGTGGACTCAGTGAAGTGGGTTCGAAGAAGTGAAACTTCGAACATCTGCACGGATCCCATATATATATATATATATATATATATATATATCTATATATAGATATATATATATATATATATATATATATATATATATATATATATAGATATATATGTGTGTGTGTGTGTATATATACAAAGAGATCTACAAATGGCCATTTATATGATGCACAATACAGATGTGAAGACATACATATGTATGAATATATATATATATATATATATATATATATATATATATATATATATGTGTGTGTGTGTGTGTGTGTGTATGTACATGAAGACATATATCAACATATGTATATGTATATATCCATATCCTTGTCATGTTTGAACATCACGGTTGTGTATTCTTTCCCAGATGTATCTCACCATATTTATCTGATATGTGTATATGTAGATATAACAACATATGTGATGCAACAGTAATATCAATAACAAGTACTACATAATTGTGGAAGTCAAAGCAATTGTTCAAAGCCATTCAATATGTGTAGTGACAAATATATTTGAAAAACACAACTGTCTTCACAGCTGTCATGGAGTAGTGGTTAATGTGACTATAGTGTACAGGGTCCTGGGTTCAATACCTGCAAGAGCTGTTTATTTTGTTGCTGGGAAGGACAAGGGCTGCTGGATACAGAGTGGTCAAGGCAGTTTTGAGCAGTTTTAATCACATTTGTGTGGGTTTGCATGAAACTAAGCGGTGTTAAGCTACCCTTAAATGTATGGGTGCATACACCGTGTAGGCTTCACTTACCAGTGCTCAAATCTGCTTAGCTGTTAAAATTGCACCTGGTAACCAGTGCTCACATCCCAGTCTGACAACATAGCAGGGTAATCACATCTGTAATAAGTGCATGTAATGCCATGTACAATACATGTGTCTATGTGCTGTCATTACAGTAGCAAGGGGTATTCATAAGTTCATAGGTTCATACTAGGCTATCTGCCCTAGGGCATCTACAAGCCTAGCCAGAGTGTGTTTGGCTTTCGCCACCCATTTTCAAATGAATTTTGCTATGCCCTTTTTCGAGGTTAGTATACTGTGCATCTGTCTAACAGTGACACAGAAGTGATACCCGGAGTAAATCTACGATCTCTCATCCACTCATCAAGATTCCTCTTGAAGAGAGTCATTGAGGGACTCTGCCTAACCTGGACTGGGATTTTATTCCAGAGTGAAGGGAGCCTCTGGGTTATGAATCTGTCCCTCCAGTATGTCCTATTTATTTCAGTGCTGAGGTTCAAGTCTCTCGAGCGTGTAGCTCGATGGGATTTGGATTTTCTGAGGTGCAGCATGTCCATTAATTCCGGGTTGGACATGGCTTTATACATCAGGCACAGATCGCCTCTGAGCAGGAGGTATGCCACTGAGTAGAGCTGGAGTTTCTTTAACCGGGCAGCATATGGCATCTGTTTGAGCCCTTTGATCCTCTTGGTGAGGTACTTTTGGGGTCTTTCCAGTTGCTGCAGGTGTCTGGTAAGGTACATCCCAAAAGGGGCATTGTACTCAATTATGGGCCTGATGAGGGATGAGTAAAGAGGCACGATGACCTCCCCTGATCTAGATGTGAATCCCTTAATGATTAGGTGGGCTATATAAAATGATTTTATAACCACTTTGGCCACGTGGTTGTCGAATGAGAGATTGCTATCAACTTGGGTCCCCAGGTCCCTAATTACTTCTTCCGTATTTAATGGATTACCATCTATGTGGTAATTTGTGGGCACTTTGTTTTTGCCGAAGGGGATGACTATACATTTTTTGGCGTTTAGCTTGAGGCCATGGCTCTGGCACCAGTTGTCTGTTTCTATGAGGCCCTTTTGTAGGATGCTTGTGTCAGCTGGAGAGTCGATTATGGCACCCAGTTTGCAGTCATCTGCGAACTTGGTCAGCCACAGTCGTTCCGTGTTGGCCTGTACCTCCGAGAAATATATACCGAGCAAGAGAGGTCCCAGGACTGAGCCTTGTGGGATGCCACTTGTAACTGGTTTGGAGTCTGACATGGCTCCAGCAATTCTAAACATGTGGGTTCTGTCCTTGAGCCAGTTTGCAACCCATCTAGTGACATAGGGGTTTATATTTAAGCTGGTGAGCTTATCTATAATGCCCGAGTGGGGTATTGTATCGAAGGCTTTTGCGAGGCTCAGGTAGGCTGTGTGGACCACCTTCCCCTCGTCAATGGCCTTGGTGACTGTTTCAAAGAAATCGACCAGGTTTAAGAGGCATGATCTGCCCTTAACAAAGCCAAACTGGGTAGGATCCAATGTCTATAGGTCCCCAATATCTTTATTTATGAGGTCCATGATGATCCTTTCCATAGCTTTGCAGACCAAGCTAGTCAGGCTTATGGGGCGATAATTTCCAGGATCCGTTGAGGCACCACCTTTGTGGAGAGGGACCACTGTTGCTGTACACCACTCTTTGGGTACATATCCTGTAGTAAGGCTGAGATTAAACAGTAGTTTTATGTTTGGGTTTAGTTCTTCTTGGAGTTTATGTAGGACGCAGCCCAGGACACCGTCTGGTCCCATTGATGCTGTGTTTTTTGCTTTGGAGAGGGCGGCTCTTACCTGAGCATCTGAGATGTCAGGGGGGCAGCACTCTGCTGGGATAGATATTTGCCCTTTTGGTGAGGAAGGGGGAGAGAAGTTTGCGCTGAACCTGTCAGCTAGGATGTTGGCAATGTCTGTGGATTTGGTGTATTTTTTGTCATTTTGGACTAATTCTGAGCATATCTGGGAATTCCCACCCAGGTTCCTAACATAACTAAAGAAAGCTTTGTGATTATCCTTAGTGTCCTGTGCAATTTTTCTCTCGAAGCTGGCCTTAGACGATTTTATGAGTGCCCGTAGTTTTTTGCTAATACTGATCAGAGATGCTTTCTCTTTTTGAGATTTTGCTCTATCATGTTGTAGCTTCCTCCTTCTATTGTATAGTTTGTTTATGGCTGGGGTCCACCAGACAGGACGCCTGCCTTTGGAGGATTGGGTCTTGGTTTTATTTGGGATTGCATGATCCATGCATTACTGAAGGTGTTCATAGAATGCGTTTATAAAGGATTCTGCAGTCTGGGCTGTATTTTCCACAGGCCCGGGGGCTTTGAAGGATTCCACCTCGGTTTTGAGGAGTGTGAAATTTGCTTTAGAGAAGTTTTTCACTGTGGTTTTCTGGGCAGGCGCTGGGGTCAGGATGTGAATATCTAGTGAGATTAGTTTATGGTCTGATCTTACCAGTGAGGGATACACTTCTGGTCTGGAGCATAGAGTCCCCATGTTGGTGATGATCAGGTCCAGTATGTTTTCCCCTCTTGTGGGAGTAGTAACAAGCTGTTCCATAGCATTTGAGTTTATAAATTCTAGGAACGTTTGGGCTAGGGTGTTGGAGCTAGATTAATGCTCCCAGTCTATGTTTGGGTAGTTGAAGTCGCCCAATATAATGGTGTTTGGAGAGACCTTCATATTTTCCAGTGTTCTCAGGAAGGCCGAGTGGGGTTCCTGGGTTTGGGAGGGTGGTCTGTAGCAGGCTATAAACTGGAAGGCAGTTTTACCCACTGTTAGTTGCACATGGATAGTCTCTGATGCTTCGTGCTGTGCCACCAACCTGGAGGTGTGGGTATCTTTGACGAATATTGATACTCCCTCCCCTCCTTTTGTGGTTCGGTCCAAGTTTTGGGGCCGAAAAACATGGTATGAGGTATAACCTGGTAGTGCTGGGGTGCTCTCAGGAGCCTTGATCCAGGTTTCTGTTACTGCACAGATATCGATGTTCTCCATGCTAAGGAGAGTTTCGAGTGAGTGCATCTTGAGGTTTAGACTTCTGGCATTGAGTAGCATTACTCTTAGTTTCTTATCCCTTGTGATACCTATGGAGGTGGGTTTGTCTTTTGAGCCTTGCCTAAAAAAGGCACTATGGTGGTGGCAAGAGCCTTTGCCAATATCCGAAAGCCCAGGGGTGACAGGTGCAAGCTGTCCCTAGCGAAGCATCGTGGCTTGTCGAGCATGTCATCTCAGGCTGACAGGCATTGGATCCCCTTTGAATGACACTAATACTTAAGCCAGTTGTTGAAATTGATCATCTTGTCTTCATATTGTGGCATCATTCTTGGTGAGGGTAAGATGCTACTCAAGGTCAGGGTCATACCAGCCTGTGCTACATACTGGTACATCTCAGGTCATTCACACCAGCATGGACAATGACTGAGTCATATTTGTACTTGCCTTGGAGTGACCTGAGTGCTTGTGTTATGTGGCGGATCCTAGCACCCGACAGGCAGCTCACCGTGACCTTCTCCTTGTTCAGCCTGGTGAGCGGGACGTCAGTGTGCCTGATGATAGAGTCACCTATTACAAGTGTATCAGGTGTGTTGTTTAGTCTTAAGGGCTGTGGCTGTTCGGCACACTGGCTTTGTGAGCTATGTGTTGCACATGTTTTGTTTTGGGGTAGTGGTTGCTTGGGTGTCTGCTTTGGAGGTCTCTGTTGCTTAGGCAGATTTTTATTTAGAGCCTCCGTGTATGTTTTTGTGTGTTTATGTGTTTGGTTTGCTGTCGTGGTAGGTCTATGTGAGACTGGAATTGTAGTGAGTGTGGTTTCCTTCTCCTCCTGACTGGTTACGCCAGTACTGAGTTGAGAGAGCTTAGCCTCCAGTTTGGCTATATGGTTGCATCTCTCACATGTGTTGGAATTTGTTGGGAGGAGGAGAGGGTTGTCTGTGTACATGAGGCAGTTGTAACATTGTCTCAAGATTCCCAGATACACCAGCTGGACCGGAGAGGAGATTGACAACTGACCTTTGGACATGCTAGAATAGTATTGGGAATTCCTTTATAATTGAAAAAAGGGCCAATGGGGAACAAGTTACTCAAGGGGAGTTTGTGAGGGTGTAGTGCTTTTAATTTTTTAGTGCTGACTTATATAATTGCTTTAGTGAGCAAGTGCCAGGCTTTAGAGTAGGAATAGGGTGTTTATTATGAGAACTAGATCAGTTCTAAGGGAAAAAGTGAAGAGCAGACTTTGTGGAGCCTGCCAGCTGGTGTGAGTTTCATGTCTGGGACACACAAGTATATAAGACCTGTACAGCACTGTTATCCATGTGAATGTGTTACATACAAGGGTAGTAACCCAGGTTACGTGCTGTCACACTGGCATGTAGTGTATCATGGTGGTACTACTGTTGACAGTGCTTTCCCGGTCAAGAGTAGAGTGCTAAATGTAGTACTGACAACAAGCACACCTGCAGGCATAGCTGGACTCTGAGGCCTCACTGTCATGTTCCTGGTGTGTGAGCTGTGTCACAGTATATATCCCCTACTGTATAATGATCTGACATGTGGAATGTAACTGTAGACTACCGTCTGTACAGCACATGTCAGTGAGGGCTTCCAATATGTAGTAATAGCAAACATATTGTTGTCAAATGTCTATCTGTCGACACATTCATCCTACTGCACAGCTACTTGCCAAGCTGATGTCTGTCAGTCCCTGTACAGATGTACAGCTGGCAGGTATCCAGCTTGAATATGTCCAAGCAACCTATGCTTGACTGACACTGACATGTCTTCCCAGCTGTGTTAGAACTGGAACATATAGGAGCCAACACCCTGTATGCACCACATGCCATAGGTACCTCCACTACACTACCACAGTCAACAGAACATGCTTGGCTACAGGTCTCCATCACAGACACTACCCATGTGTTGTAATACATGTTGCATACATGTCAACTGGATCACCTCAGTGGCCATTTGCCGAAGGCACCCAGCGGATTGGCAGATTGGCTGATGCATGTCATGCTCACCCTGAGGGTCACCACAGTGGTGTATGTTGATAGATTGCCTGCTGGCACATGGCAGGTGGTATGATACCACTGTACACACATCCCCTACACTACCCATCTCTCCATGGACTATAGCCATGTACACACCTATGACGACCTGCAGCAATGCACCCCAGTACTGACACATGTGTATGTGTGCATTACTGAGGATAGCAGTGTCTGTGTGTTAGTACACCTGTAGTTGGGAACACCATGAGAGCCTTCACAACCTCCGTAACACCCATTGCCATAGTAAGATGTGGCTGCTGCTGTATCAGACATCACATGTACCCTGTTACACTCCTATCCCTGATGGCTACATGGGCCTTGCAGTACCAGCACAACAGTGTTGTACAAATGGGTTGATAGACATGGGATACCCATTGAGTTCTGGCAAGTGTGAGTATGTGTGCGTGTCTATATATCTGTAGAGTACAGCATTCCAAGGCCACATACTCCTATTACAATACACATTGCCACACAGTTGTACGGATAGTGTTGTTGCTGCCCATAGGTGAGACATGTCAATGCAACACCCTACTATGCCTGTGGCATGTGCATTTGATGCATATCCCTGTAGTACCACTGTTGGGATATACAATGGGTTTTATCACAGTCGTGGGCAATGTGTGATGGTGGGTATGTCAGAGTGTCATCATTTGTTCAGGTGAGTACAATATCCACGGTTGGATGTCGATGATGTGTACACTGTCATTACACCATTGTACACCAGGTATATGTCCCATGTACCACTGTATGGTGACCACTATCACCATCAACCATACAGGTAACTGATACCACTATCCAGCCCAGTTATGCATGTGCTGTGTGCAGCCTACCTGTAACACATTGGACACACTTACAAGTTGGTTATCGCCAATAGGCGCAGGTCTCTTGGATGTGTGTCTGCCTGTTATGTGTCTACTAATGTGTATATGATGGTATGTCACACTATGTATTGTCCATATACAATCAATATATCCCCCATTACCATACTGTACATGTTTGGGGATGTTCTGCATGTAACATGTAACCTGGAACACACCTCACCCTAAATGCTGTGTGGTGTGTGCAATGAAAGCCACACATTTCAGTAGCACTACATACCTAGGTAGGGGTCTAGTCCCAATGTTGCCAAGTAAGAGTGTGCATGTATGTGGATGGGTCTACATCAGGTTGCTGATTATACATGTCCCAGCGGGTCACCTGTCCATGTGGCATAGGCTATAACTGTTATACAAACCTGTGACATGTGTTCAACTGTACCCCGGATATGTCACAGCCATGGTGTCACCACAGCGCCATACCCCTTGTGGAATATGACTGCAGACCATCCTCCTACTGACACATGTACACCTATGACACAAATGGATAACATTATGGAGACCACAATCACCCTGTATTACTAACAGCAATAATGCATCATTGCTGGACAGCTACACTACCTGACATGTATACATTAAACATTACTCCTGACAACATGTTACACCACAGTACATTGGTACACTGTAGTACAGTCACAGTGTGCATCAGAACCATATTAGCCTGTCCCTGCATCAATGTTATGGATGACAGGGATGTGGCGCAGGTATAATCATATGCACAGGGTGTGTTGTTGGTTTGCCAGACCAAGGGTGGGCCATACGTTTGACACCATGTGTGTGGGTGAGGGGTGTAATTAGTTGAACTGGGCATGGTGATGTGTTATGTCTAGGTATGGAGTTGCCCTTGGTGTGTCCGTATAGTGTGTGGGTATGCATGCACGCAGTTCTGCCATGTGGCTCCCCTATACAGGTGTTTTTTGGACAGCTGCAGACTGTACCTGGCAGGGTGGGCAGTTCACATCTTCCAGCCATGGACACATGGGCTGTGCCTGCCAGTGGTTCCATGGGCACTTCCAGGTATAGGCCTTGATATGCTACTCTCCCCTGATGATGACAGATATCCACTGGAACCAAGTCCATCCTGAGACTGGCCAACACCACGTGCACATGTCCTGCTGTGGTGTGGTGAGGACAGCACCCGCCTGCAGTGCTGGGGCTGGTACTGCCACTAGAGGAGCACCTTGGTGTCCTAGCATGTCCACATTGACTGCCAGCTGTTGGTGTTGCTGGCCTACATCCACGCGGCCATTGCCACACTCCCACCCCATGTTTAAGCATGGACAAACCACGGTCAATGAGGCCCACCATCTCACCCAACCATCTATCCATGACCTCAGTATAATCACGGAGGGCACCAGACAGTTTATGGAAGTTGTCACCTCAGGCCCTGTCTGGTGTACAGTTCCATAAATGCCTGTGCCTCCATGACAGTCTGTAACATGCACCAGGGGGTAGCAGTTGTGGCACTTCTGCCAGGGGCATGATGACCAGCATCCCTACCATGAGCACCCCAGTACATCTGCCTATGCAGTGACCTGCCAGACATCTGGCTATGCCTGCTGTGACCAGACACAATAGGCATAGATGCCACACTCTCCTGTGCACTGCCACCAACCAGAAACTGTCCCTCTGCTATGGCCAGTGGTGATGGGGTATGCATAGGCACTGTAACTGTGTACATGGTTGGGGCGGCTAAGAGGGGGTTGTCAAACGATGGCGCAGTTTTGGCCCCTGACAACCCTGTCTGTGTCTCAACAGTACTATCATCATTTCAGTGTCTGTATGGCCATCAACGTCAGATTGCATGCAGGATGGATCCTGACTCACCTCGCCACCTGTGGGGGAAAACAAGAAATGCACTTTAAGACCTTACAGCATTGCATATTAGTACACACACACACACACACACACACACACACACACATGCCACCTTAATACCTATCTGCCCCTGATTTTATGGACAGTCCCATATTTATTCACATAGGTTCCCCATCCTGCATCACACTTGATGACATACACTCATTAATACCACTCATTAATGTGTCATTCCTCTAAATGCCTAGACGAGTGATCACAGCACAAGACCTGTTACTCCATTACCTCCTTGACCTGAGTGGAGTAGGTTTTACATGGCCTACCTGCTGTCATTCAGTGTTTACCATGTGTATATCCGGACATCATAAGCATGGCCCCTGTATGTTAGGGGCTACTATGTTCACTCCATAATGTCACTCACTGGAGTGTCATGTGTAAGTATTGCTCAGTACATGCCAGATCTGCTGCTCAATCTACCTATCATAAGACAACTGTAATATATAGATACACTCCCTGGTGTTGTCTAGTAATTCCCCAATGCTTCTGTAGTGCTGCACACGTATGTTATTATTCACCTCTCTGCTGATTTCAATATTAAGGGTATACCTGGCATCTACTTTCTCTCCCAATGCATGCTCCATGCTACAGACCTTATTATACTATCAGCTGTCCTGTGATTACATATCAGACAAGTATTCCTAGTGTCTCATGTGTCAGTCCATGTCCATGTACTGCACAATCCCAAAGGCAAGTACTGCCGTATGGACAACCCCACCATCACACATGTACATACATGGACAACCACACAAACACACACACATCCTACATGCATCAACCCCCATCCACTCCACCAGATTGGACTTACAGACAAAAAAAAAACCCACCCACACACATACAGGTGAGCTTGCACAAAGATAGTACACACAGTCCTCCCATTACCCATCTGTCAACATGCATAACTTATGGTACCTAACAGCATGCAGTGCAGCTACAGTCAATCCATGCTAGCAATAGTATACATGTGTGTGATGCATGGGCTGTGTTAGTAGGTGATGCCCCTTCCCCTGGAAAACACTGCACCCATGTACACAGTATTGCTGTGCACCTGTTCTGCACCCTGCCATGCACTCTGCACCAAACCTCACAGGTGTACAACCCATTGCTGAATGTGTATTACTGTGTCAGTTATGTCTGCTCTAAGGCTCACAGCCCCTATGTTTTTCAGTGACACATACCAGGGATGATAAGTGGACATATGTCATTTGTGAATGCCTGATGTCTGGTTTACAGATCTCAACATCAGCGGTGCATGCATGACCAATCAAATACTATTACACTGACAACTGTCAGACCATACCATGGCTATGGGGAGTGTACACACCCTTATTGATATGACGCACTCTTCCTTGATCTGCCAAGGGACCACATCACTGCATATAACATGAGCCTGATATGTGACATATGTCCTGTACATTCACATGCAGTGTCTAAGAAATGTGTGAGGTGTGCAGAAGCTGACCGCAATGCATACACTCCGTGGGTGCATATGTGTGCACGCCCTTATCATGACGGTTTGTTGCACCTATTGTTATGAGTCCTGCCAGGGGTATACTTGCCTGGGCCATCTGCATTTGCCAGTGTATGGTCAGTCTGCCCTACACATGTCCCCCAACTCTGCATGATTGCAAGGTCTTCTCATGTGCACATCCCTTGGTGTTCACACACTGCCATCACTATTGCTGTGGGGGTAGGGTTATGTCTGCCACAGTTCCTGAACCTGACTGTGTGCAGATACAGCCATTCATAGCATCCTTAGGATCCCTGCTGCAGTGCACTGGTGTGTCATGCTGACACACCCTACCCCCCTTCAGCCTTTTTGCAAATGCTTGACAAATATGGCCTACACATGTGTGTCAGTTTGCAATGTCCCATACACTGAATACCATGTGTTACAGCCTAGTCTCAGCTAATAATGTGGACCACAGTATTATGTAATGTCATAGTGTAGATCTGTAACAGGTGCCATTGTAATACTGGTATATACACTGTTGTTGCACTGTATAAGGGTGATGTTTCACACATATCCCTACTGTAGGCCATGTGTCCCACCATTATGTTTCTGTGGACACATTTCGCAATGACAGGATGTTAGTTATCTTGCAGGTGTCTGACATACCCTCCCAATACCCTATCATGGTCACCACTGTGATGCAGTGCATTTAACAACAACAATACGTGAATATGTACGGCATGCATTATGGGTAGGTGTGTTAGATGTGTGCATGGAATATACAATAAACATTAAATGCCCAGTGTATTGGCAAGCATCAACATAAACCTTACTCACCAGCTACAGGCTGCTGCCTTAGTGGTATACCAGAGGCACCTACATAAGAGCATGAGAGATGCAATGTCAGTGGCCACAGCTGTGGCATTGTTAAATGGTGGGGGCAGCATTACAGTAAATCAACAGTACAAGTCCACAATACTACCGCTTATGCACATCTGTTTATTACTACTACACAGCAACAAACTATATATATGACATCTCACATATTACCTGTACAGATGTGGATGCATACGCAACAGTGGTCTACTGATGTGCCCTGTGGCCTTACCTGCATGCTCCTCAACCAGTGTGTGAGTAGTACCCACCTCCACAATGGTCTCTGCCAGTTGGTGGGTGTGCGGGTGGGCAGGTGCCACGAGGCTGGCGAGGAGCTCCTCAACGCATGTCAGGAAGATGGATGGCATGACCCCCACTCTTGTGAGGTTGATCCCCCTGGACTGCAGCAGTATGCTGACGGGCATTGCGAAGCAGGTCAGAACAATGATGCTGGACCTGCTCATAACTGCGGTTATGCAGGACGACATCATTGACCCTGTGGACTAGATCGTTTCACAGGGTGGTCCACTCCTGCTGCTCATGGGTGGCCCTGCCAAACCGAACAGGATAGTGCAGTATTAGGTGGTTCAACACAACCTCATTTCCTGCTGCTGA